>NC_134483.1:530519899-530647399 GCF_040206685.1 Ascaphus truei
CCTGGGTCTCAGCATGAACAAGACCAATTGCAAGTCATTATAATACTTCATTGCGCTTCATCCACTAATATTAATATTAATACTAGTGTGATTTGTATCAAGGTTTACGTTTCATGTTATCTGTGCATAAACTGTTGTATGTATAACAAATGTTGAATGCAAACACAATTAATTTAATTGTATTCCTATAACGAAGGACTTCTAATTAGGGTGTACCCAAAAGACTATCACATCAACTATCCTATTTGAACATTCTGAGGTATAAATAGAAGCATAATCCCATGTAGCAACCATCCCTGACGAAGAGACCCATTAATAGGAGTTTCAAAACGCGTAGGAGAGGTTTTTCTCAACTCAGGGACACCGTAGCTTTGGAATCCAGGCGGTGACGTCATCGGAGGAGACGATCGGGCGAACTCGGGCAGCAAGTGATCAACGAGCCCACGAGCATTGAAGCCGGACCCCCCGCATTAATAGACGGACGCACCCCACAGTGAGCGGTGTCTTCTGGAGGAAAAGACCCTAAACCCTTGCACATGTCCTACTCATGTCCGGTGAGTAGGATTTCAATTTTACCACGGCGGAGCAGCACATCTTCCTTAGCACAAGTGCTTGGAAGTTTTATATTTTATCTGATTAATCTATTAATTGTTTAAATGTCATATATGTCCTAATTGTCATGTTTTAATAAATGCTCTTGATTTATACACACTAGCATATCCTTGGGTAATACACTATTGCAGTGTTTTTTGCCTTTTTTTGTCTTCCTTTTCTGAGGTTTTTTCAGCTCAAAGAAAAGATCTGTTGCAAGAGAATCAACGTCCATTCTTCCCTCAGCGCCATAGGAGGTTTCATCCACACAGACTTTATATCTGGTTGGGAGATACCAGATCAACCTCTCAGGCTGCTCAAGGACTACCTTAACAACTCTGTATCACAGGTTCAATTAATATTGTATATTGTATATTGTTTACACTAGCGCTATTCACACTTATTTTTCCACCACCATACACACACACTGACTGACACACATACACACACTGACTGACACACATACACACACACAAGGAATTCACACTTAGTGCAAATAGCTAATACAGGGGATGTGTGCCGAGCACGCGCATTATAAGTCAAATTTATTTCCGTTTTGTCAATGAAATTGTATTTTGATTTTTAATTAAAACATCACCAACACAAATACAATTTCTGTGACAAAAGTCAAAGAAGTTTCACTTACTATGCGCGTGCACAGCACACACAGCTTTTTTTTTGCTAACTTTGGCTAGGAAGCTCCTAGAGTGCTGAGATTTGCTGTGAATGCCGTTCGGATCAAACCATGAAAAGTCACATAGCGCAATTTTTATAAAGTCATATAAAAATTGATGAATGAAAGTCCCCCTATTTTAATTGTTCCAACATATTAGGCACATAGGGATTTTCATTAGAAATGCCAGAGGCACAGGAAACACAATTTATAATCACTGTCGTTTAGAAATGCATGACAGGAAATTCCTACAAATGAATGGAGCATCCCCAGCCCCAGACTTCTAAGACACCCCGCTGGCTTGCTGCTGTGATGTCTGAAAAAGTCCGGAGTTGAAAGGCTCCGACCTACTAAGGTGAAGTGGGAAGGGAGAACCCAAGTACCCTCATCTTAGTGTAAAGTCCAATGATTGAAGAGTAGAGTAAAGGAGCACAGCTGCCAAAAATAATCCTGAAGAAACAAATATCACGGGCAAACTCCAAAGATAAAACTGAAGGTGTTTAATGAATAAGCTCACAGGGAAATGAACATAGCCAACGCACCAACGCGTTTCATCCCGTGGGACTTTATCAAGGTGTAACATGATAACATACCTTCTTCCTTACATAGTCACCATTTCACGCCAAAAGTCCTGCAGTGCCACACCGAGCATGCGCACCAGTGACGCGTCGCATCACTGTGGCATCTCACCATGTCCAGCCCCTCACCTCGGCACATGAGGTGACGTCACTAGTGTGTGCCCGAATCCACCCTGGAACGCAAGCCCGTAATGCTCCTGCTGTTCTAGAGGTGGAGAGAGTGGTTAAAATATAACAAACTTTATTGATAAACCTAAAGTAACAAAAATAACAAAGAATGAAAAAGTAAACATAAAACTAGTCTAAAATAAAAAAAGATATAAGATAACCTTGAGAAAAATAAAATAAAATACATGCAACAAGACATGTTAACAATCACAGACACAAACTGGCTATATCATAGTAAATACATATATAAATATCACTAAAATTAATTATAAATAAATATATAATGAGTACATGAAACAGAACACAGACTCAGTGTGTGTGGTTGTTAATTGGCAGAGTTCATCTCTATGTTCATACCGTGAGGCACCCTGGTTCTTAATGTAAAGATCCAGAATGCCTCACGTTGATCCAATCTTTTGGTTCTATTCCCTCCCCTAGATAGTGGTGGAATGAACTCCATGCCCTGTAATCTAAAAAATGTATTCCACCTTGAGGACAATGGGTGAAGTGCTTTGGAACAGGATGATTGAGATCCCCATTGGAGATAAGCCGCAAGTGTTCCATAATGCGGCCTTTAAGATTCCTAATTGTTCTTCCTACATTTTGGCTACCACATCCACAAGTGATGAGGTAGACAACGTAGGAAGATTTTCCATTTATAAATGACTTAATTATATGAATCCTTCCAGTTTGACTGGATACAAATTTGTCTGATTTCTTCATATTATTGCACATTTTACAAGTACTGCAAGGAAAACAACCATTATGAAGTGTATTTTCCTTTTTTAACTCTGAGAAAAAGAGGCTTGGGGATAAAGAATTGGCTACAGTCCTTGCTTTCCTATAGACCACATTGGGGCCTGAGGCTATGAATGGCTTCAAGATGGGGTCCAGAGAAAGTATTGACCAATGTTTCTTTAAGTTAGATTTGACCTGTTCGGCCTGGGCCCTAAACGAAGTAATGAATAATGGTGAATCATTCATAGAAGAACCCCTATTGGAACGGTGAAACAAATCCGCTCTGTTGATAGTGGAAACCTCCTGTATAGATTTATATAAGTCATCTAGGTAACCACACTGTACAAAACGATCAAAGAGATCTTTTACCCGTAATTCATAATCTTCTTCATTAGACCAATTGCGCCGAAGGCGAATAAGTTGTCCTTTAGCAATTCCTTTAATAAGGGCCCTGGGGTGACAGCTGTTAGCATGTAAAAAAGTGTTGCGGGAATTGGGCTTCCGTTAAGTTTCCGATTGGATTTTTAAATTGATGTCTACATAAAGATGAAGATCTAAATAGTGAATATGCTGGGGATTAAACGTGTATGTGAAATTTAAATTGTACTCATTAATATTTAATGTGTCAATAAAAGATATAAGTGTAGAAACATCACCCTCCAAAATTAAAATTAAATCATCTATAAAATCGTTTGTAAAAGAAAATGTGCTCCCTAAAAATGTTCCCATCTCCAAACATGTGGAACGACTCCCACCACCCCATAAAGAGGTTGGCGTAGGATGGAGCGAAGCTTGTTCCCATTGCCGTTCCACGTGTTTGGAGATAATGAACCCCATCAAAAAGAAAATAATTGTGAGTGAGAAGAAAATTGATGGAATCCAATAAGAAAGTGACTTGTGCAGATGAGATATCTGTGCGTGAAAGAAAATAGCGAACAGCTGTCAGCCCATGTTGATGTGCAATCGCCAGTCGAGGAGTCATCTAATTTGACCCAAATCGTGTTTCGTTTGCATGAAAGTTGACCAATATGTTTCAGGAGGTCTCAACTATCAAGAATGAAGGTTGGTAAGGATCTCACCAGGGGTTGTAGAAACCGATCCACGTAGCGGATGTGGATGTGGTAGCCAATATGTAGGAAGAACAATTAGGAATCTTAAAGTCCGCATTATGGAACACTTGCGGCTGATCTCCAATGGGGATCTCAATCATCCTGTTACAAAGCACTTCACCCATTGTCCCCAAGGTGGAATAATTTTTTTTTAGATTCCAGGACATTGCGTTCATTCCACCACTATCTAGGGGAGGGAATAGAACCAAAAGATTGGATCAACGTGAGGCATTCTGAATCTTTACATTAAGAACCACGGTGCCTCACGGTATGAACATAAATTGGGACCTCTCTCATTTTCTCTAACTGACACACTTTTTGGTCACCCTGATCAATCATTCATTGAACTTATCTTGTTTATGATCTAATAATGTTCATGTTTTTGTATTATTTCAACCACTAACATACTCTGTGTTTTACTTTCCAATTAACAGTCTTTATGAACATTTTTGGATATGGAGTTTAAACAGTGGAATATATACTATGATGATATTATTTCTACACCATTTCAGAGTATATTCATATATATATATATATATATATATATATATATATATATATATATATATATATATATATATATACACAAATATTATGAGAATTCTATGTATTCACTCTAATGTATCCACTGTTTTCCATAGAGATTAACTCTGCCAATTAATAATCACACACACTGAGTTTGTGTTCTGTTTCATGTACTCATTATATATTTATTTATAATTAATTTTAGTGATATTTATATATGTGATTGTTAACATGTCTTCTTGCATGTATTTTATTTCATTTTTCTCAAGGTTATCTTATATCTTTTTTATTTTAGACTAGTTTTATGTTTACATTTTCATTTTTTGTTATTTTTGTTACTTTAGGTTTATCAATAAAGTTTGTTATATTTTAACCACTCTCTCCACCTCTAGCCCAGCAGGAGGATCTCGGGCTCGCATTCCAGGGTGGATTCGGGCTCACACTAGTGACGTCACCTCATGTGCCAAGGTGAGGGGCTGGACATGTGAGATGTCACAGTGATGCGACGTGTCACTGATGCGCATGCGCGGTGCGGCACTGCAGGACTTTTGACGCGAAATGGTGACTATGTAAGGAAGAAGGTATGTTATCATATTACACCTTGATAAAGTCCCACGGGAGGAAACGCGTTGGTGCGTTGGCTATGTTCATTTCCCTGTGAGCTTATTCATTAAACACCTTCAGTTTTATCTTTGGAGTTTGCCCGTGATATTTGTTTCTTCAGGATTATTTCTGGCAGCTGTGCTCTTTTGCTCTACTCTTCAATCATTGTTCCTACACATCAGGATTGCACGCAGTAGAACTACTATTTATCATTGGACTACTGGACTTCAAGATACCCCCAAGGGCAGGTAATGGGCAATAGTCCTTATATTACTACCTTTGACCCTTTTATTGGGGATGTTTATATTTTGAGAGGGGTGTGCATTTTGACCATATGTGCGGTAGTCTGGCAGACTGACCGCTATGTCCTTTCCCCCCCCCCCCCTTAAATGTATAATACCTATTTGACCGTATGGATAAGTCATAGTGTTCCCACCTCCAGTCATTTTTTCAATATCATGATTATATATCAACAGTGTACACACTCATATTGAGCGTCATTCTCTACACAACTCCATATTAGTGTAAAGTCCGGCCAGTCTAGCAAATGGTGACTCAACCAGACTGAGTGTCGCCAGGTAAGGAGGTTGGGTCTCATATGCTAAGCGGCAAAGGTGCGAGGTTCTCGCATGCCTTCAGTAGAATGAGAAGCCACTTCTGCCAGGCTTGTAAGGTATTGGCAACTCCGGGATAGTTGGGGAAAAGGATTCCCACGGAGTGATTGGCTGCACAGGTTAGACAATTGTTGTATGGTGCTCTAAAACAGAATGACCAGCATTGTTGAATGATAGAATGGCAAAGTCTTATATGGATACCCCTCCAATGAGTAATGATTGTGCTGAAAAATAATAATTGTCCCAAAGTTATGTATGACTGGTATGTTAAGATCCCACATAGCGCAATGCAGTAAGGATATTGTGTTAACCACCTGCCGGTGACCAGTACTAATATAACATCCAATTGATGGGAACAATAAATAATAATTAATCAGCATCCAGATGATGGAATGTGGAGCAAAGGAATAAACTCACATGAGATGTGTGTCTCCAAGTAGTGGTGAGTCCTTGAGTCCAATGATCCTGGGGTATAGGTGTGCCTCCGTCTGTAGAGTTGAATGAACCAGGAGAGAGAAAAAACGAAGCACTACATCCAATGCTATTAAGCCAGCAAAAACAACAGGAGTGCGTTCCCACGATTAAAAATAAGGCTATTTTAATGGATCATTGCAGCAAACAATACACCAACGCGTTTCGGACTAGAAAAGCCCTTTATCAAAGTGAATAAAATTCTTGTCTAGTCTAGTCCGAAACGCGTTGGTGTATTGTTTGCTGCAATGATCCATTAAAATAGCCTTATTTTTAATCGTGGGAACGCACTCCTGTTGTTTTTGCTGGCTTAACAGCATTGGATGTAGTGCTTCGTTTTTTTCTCTCTCCTGCTGCACAGGTTAGGTACAGGAGTTTTAACCCTATATCAATCCATGCAGCCCATCGAGAACCAGATTCATCCAAGATTAACATCGTAACTAAGATTCGTAACAAGCTTCAAGAGTTCGTAAGAACTAAGGTTCCAAGTTCCAATACTACAGCGGCAGAAAAAAACAAAGCAGCTCCGGCGGAGTAACAGTGGTTACGAGCGGTGTCACTGACCAAGTACTGTTTCCAGCTCTGTTTGCGAGCAACTCCCGCTCCTGGGAAATTGTTCCTAGAGACTTTGTTTTGCAAGATTTTGTTTTGGGAACAAGATATTTTGTTTGCCCCGTCCCAGTAAGTGTATTTTCAAGTGTAATTGTGTAACATAGTGTGTATGTCATTTGTGGAAATAAATTACAATTTATTTTATCTCTTCGCCTTGTTCAATCAAAGGATCCGGGTATAAATGTGTTAAAAGTGCTGGTCTCCTGTGAATCCCCACCCCTGTTGCTAGGCATGACAAGATAAGGTTTACTTTAACTAAATCATCCCCTAAAGCAAGGGTGTGCAAAGTTTTTCCCCTAGCGCCCCCTGCCGGCTCTCCCCTCCTGCTCAAGCCCCCCTCCTTACCTTGTCTCCGGCATTCTGATGTAACTACATCATTCCCAGTTACTCACAGCGTCTTCCCAGCTGCCTCAGCTAAAGAACTCAAAACTCACAGCTAAAGCTGAGCTAAACTGATCTTATCTGATCTAGCTAGGGGCTCCCTCCCCCCAGGTGTTTTGAATATGACGCAGCCCTTGATTAGTGGGTGGAAATGCAACAACAAACACAGTTACATGCAAAGAGTTACTTGGAAAGATCACAGATCACTTTGCAACATTCCAGCTGAACATAACATTAACCCCTGGTTTCTCAAGAGCTGGCACCCGGCTTACAATACATATATATATATATATGTAGCCAGGTACCCTCCGTCTCCCCGCGCTCCCGGTTTCCCCCTCTCTTAACCCTGTATATGTGGGGATGTGCTGACAGGGCGACGGAGTCGCCAGTGGCTCCTGCCGCGGGTGCCACCATGTTGGGCATGCGCGCGCATAGTGCAGAGTCGCGCATGCGCAGAAAGCGGCGATTGAAAGCTTGGGGTCCATGCTAGCTCAGACATGCTTAGGGCACCCCGTGGTGGCCATTAGAGTTGTGCATGCGCAGTGTTCTGTGCGCATGCGGTTCCAATGGTAATTGTGCAGCCAGAAGACTACAACTCCCATGATGCTCAGTTAGAAGCTGCCAGGTGACCCACAATAGCCAATGGGATGACTGGATTGCTTCTAAAGGAAGGAAAGACTATTGCCTGCTGGAACAGGAAACAGACAGTCAAGACCAGGAACCTGAAGGTGCAGGTTGGTCCACACAGCAGTGCTCCAGGGACTAGGCCAGAGGTTAAACCCCAAGGGCCCAGTCACTGTAGATGTGTCCCTGAGTCACTGTAGATGTGTTCTGTGTGCTGAATATAGGGAAGGCCTTAAGACAGGGACCCTTCCCCTTATAGCAATAGGGAGAGATATGCTGCAGGACATTGCCTGATTGCCAGTGCAGCTTGATAGCTGAAAGGGGATCTGGACTTCATAGCAGAGACTGTTCCAGAGGATCATCCGGCTGGGGATCCCTTCCCAGAGGAGTCAGAAGGAAGAATCATTCCTGCAAGGAGCAGCGCGCTGCACAGCAGGAACACGTTGAGGAGCAGTTGGTTGTTGCTGGTTATCCTGGTCAGGACTATGACCAGGGAGGTATTATAAGTGCACCACCGGGCCCCAACACAGGGAAGCGCTATCCCTTACACTCGGGAGTTAAGTGCCCAGGCACATTGCTACTCAAAGGACAAAAGGGATGCAATGATTGACATGTGTGATGATATAATGCTACTCATGCAGGGGGAATCAATGATGTAATGAGAGTTATGCAGAAGTTATAGTAGCTGCCAAGTAAATACTGTTCTTATTCAACTGTGTGTATTTATTGTATATGTTGGTTCGGATAAGGGAACACTCCCACCACATTGGGATCCCTCACCAGTGGAGGCGCTGCACCGTGTGTAAGTAGTACCCCAGGCTCCCAGTGGCGGAGGTTCAGGCCTCTTGTTAGCCTCACAGGTGACAGTAGCACGTGTAGTTGTAGTACCCCAGGTGTACATGGGCTACATATATATATATATATATCTATAAATATATATATATATATATATATATATATATATATATGTATATATACAAACATTAATGCATCTGTATTACTGACAGGTAGGGGTAATGGTTTGACCTTTATTAAAAGCAGTCACATTCACCCCTACCGTCACAACAGTGTTATTAAGAAACACACTGTAAATACTGAACTTAATTAAAATAAACAAATCAGGAAAAAGATTTCAAGCAAAAAAAAACGTGAAACCGGAGGGCAAAGGTTTTCGAGCCCTGTGGGCGTTTTTTGCCCATTCCCACAAGTGTCAAACTGTGGTACTTCCCTGACGTTTAACGTTTTATTGCAAAGTGCAAAATAGAATAAAAATATAGAATATAAAATTCAACAGAACAAAGTTTGCGATACGACTTGCTGCGTTGCTGTAGTGTCAGCATCTGCTGTGCCTGGATGTTCCTCTCTGTCAGACACTTTCTCCTGACTTTTATTTTTTATTAAGTTATGTATTTGCAGAGTGTTTCTTGATAACATTGTATTATCCTAATAATGTCTACCCTTACTAGTAGGGTAATGTAAGAACACAGTTTATTCAGTAAACTCATAGAATTGATTCAGCCATATTAGCTTAATAGGAGTGATACTATGTAGAAGGTGAACTCCATCAGTGGAGAGGAGGTTTAGTACACAACAAACGCAGCTGGTAACCCTGCCCCCTGAGGTGAACTTCTCTTTCAACTCACTGTATTATAGCTGCATTGTACATGTTACAAACATTAGATTTTTTTGTATCCCCAATCTTATTTTATATTACACATTTTTAAATAAAGCTTATTTTAATTTCAGCCATTGTTCCTACGTCATATTTTGGGGGGTTAATCAATTTCCGTGTTTACAGTCAATATTCCATTTATATGGAACGCCATGACCTACACTCTATTTTACAGCCAATGGTCACTGTTAATGTCAATCACGCTACCAATTTTGTACAGGTCAGCAATACTCAGCTGACTCATTAACCCCTGAAGCACACAGATGCATTATCGTTTCTAGATTGCAATAGATAGTAGCAGTTGATGAGGAGCACAGCCAAGGAAATCCGACTTCCAACTTTAAAGATGAAGAAGAAGGAAAAAAGCAAGCAACTCCAAAATAGCAATGAGGTCAGGTTTATTGCAGGCTAAAAAGACACTAAAGGGACCACACGAACGCACCTACGCGTTTCGTGCAACAGCACTTTATCAAGGTGACAAGGTACTACATAAACTGCCTCTTTATACACACCTGAGTCGTCCGTCGCACGTGACGTCATCAACCAGCGACTGCAGTAGAGTCGCGGTGACGTAACGTGCACATCCATAGGGCGGACAGGTCAGGTGGTATGCCATTTCTATCTTTTTTTCTAAAACAAACTTTATTGTAAACAGATAACATAAACAAAACTAACACAGTAAAAAATTTAAATAAAATTTAAAAGCGAAGCTGTTCTTGCTTTTACAGCAAATCCCTGAGTGATACAAAAACGAAGATAAACTTCTATTATAATATAATATGTTAATAATATATATTTAAGATGGTAAATAGTGACTAATCATAATTGATCTAAATAATTTCTAATGTATGACACCAAATTTAGTGATCAAATTGTAAACACTCAGGGCATATGTAAATATCTTGTACTTCAGAGGAAAATAGATATCCATATAAGTGGGACATGCATACATTAATTGATAGATGTCTATCAACCACCTAACTAGATAATGTATTTACCATTTGTGTAAATAGACAAATAACTAACTGCATATCTTCACATGTACAAATATACACAAAGACCTATTTGAGTGTGTTCATAACTGTATACTTAGATCTCATTGGAAACATAGATAGCATGATCAGTGATTGGGAGAGCATTATTAATGGGGAAAATGATAAATAATAATAATAACATTACTTATATGCATACAAAAACATACTTTAAGTATTTATTTTTAATTATATAAATATAATAATAATATGATTAAATAATATCTTAAATGTTTGATATCTCAAAATAATCAGTATTATAAACCATAATTGTTATCATAAAAAATGACTTAAATCCCAATCAATGTTCATACCAAGCGGTGCTCTTGTTATAAGTGTGAAGATCCAATAAGCTTCGCGTTTGTCTAATAGCTTGGTTCTATCTCCACATCTAGGTGATAAGGGGATTTGTTCAATACCTTGGAATGTAAAAAGATTCTCACTACCATAGGGATAATTTGAGAAATGTTGAGAAATGTTTTGGTACAGGATGATTTTGATCTTTATTACGAATGAGCCTAACATGCTCCATAATCCTGATTTTTAACCGTCTAGTAGTTCTTCCGACGTACTGACATCCACATCCACATTTTAACGTCCCGTGTGGCGTCCCGCAAGCCTCTGTTCTGGGGCCCCTACTCTTCTCAGTGTTCATCAATGATCTTCCCACAGCTTGTAAGGAAGCTTCAATACACATGTATGCAGATGACACAATCTTATATGCGCACAGCCATAGTATATGGCTCGGCACCCCAAACCCACCTTGGCAAACTTGACACCCTCTACAATTCAATTTGTCGTTTCATTCTCCAATGCAACTACAACATACATCAATGCGAAATGCTCAAAGAACTAGATTGGTCATCACTCGAGTCTAGGCGCAAAGTTCACCTTTCCTGTCTCACCCTCAAATACTTTATGGGCAAGCTACCCACCTATCTGAACAAGCTCCTCACCCCTACAACATGAAGCACTTATCATCTGAGATTTGAATCCTATGTTCATGGTCCTAAGACTCAACAAAGTATCCGGCCGCTCCTCCTTCTCTTACCGTGCACCCCAAAACTGTAACAACCTACCAGAGACTCTCACATCCACCACCAGCTTACGTTCTTTCAAAACTAAGGCTGTCTCACATTTTAATCTGGTCTGTAACTGTTTCATACGCCTATAATATATATTTTCTCTAACTGTGCATGCAATGTATTGTATATAATGTATACCCTGTTCATTTATGTAACTGTATTTGTAACCATGTATTATTTGTCATATTAACTATGTCCAGGACATATTGAAAACGAGAGGTAACTCTCAATGTATTACTTCCTGATAAAATATTTTATAAATAAATAAATTAATTAACAGATAAACAATAAAAGTGGAATTACAGTTAATAAAGTTCTGTACATTGTAAGTCATTCTTGTGACAGAAGAAGAAAATGTTTTATTTTGATTCATTCTCACACATACTTTGCAACTAGTGCAAGAGTATGATCCCTTAGGTAGTGAGGGTCTCCCCTCATCTCTAGATCTGAAAAGACTAGGCGATAATGTGTTAGCCAATGTTTTGGCACGTTTAAATATAACATTAGGGCCTGATGACACATAGGGCTTTAACACCGGATCCAATGATAAAATGCTCCAATGTTTTTTAAGGATAGTTTTAATTGATTCTGCTTGTCTACTGAAAGGGGTAATAAAAGAGGGGCTATCGTTGAATCTTATTCTTTTACTAGTTGTATGTCTCAACAAGGATTGTCTATCCATAGCTGAGACCTCTTTGATAGATCTATCTAAATCCTCTCGTTTATACCCCCTCTGCAGAAAGTGACCATAGAGATCATTGGATTTAAGTTTAAATTCATCATCATTGGAGCAATTACGGCGCGCTCTCATAAACTGGCTCTTGGGTATCCCCCTGATCATGGCATATGGATGACAGCTGCTCGCTCTTATAAAAGTATTACGAGAATTAGGTTTCCGATAAAGGGTGGTCTGTATAGAAAGTGCTGTATCAATGTATAAACATAAATCTAAATAATATATGTGTTGATAATTATAGGAATAAGTGAAAGAGAGATTAAACTCATTAACATTAAGTGCAGAAATAAACTCCAATAGTGTTGTGATGTCCCCCTCCCAAATAAACAGAAGGTCATCAATATAACGCCTATAAAAAAAGAATGTGCTCCCTGTATTTATTCATTTCTCCAAACACGTGATACGACTCCCACCACCCCATAAAGAGGTTGGCGTACGATGGGGCAAAACTTGTGCCCATAGCCGTTCCACGTGTCTGGAGATAATGAACCCCATTGATAAGAAAAAAATTGTGCGTGAGTAAAAAGTGAATAGCATCTAAAAGAAAAGTGGTTTGTGCAGGTGCTAAATCAGACCGATTAAGAAAATGGCGAGCAGCTGTCAAGCCATGCTCATGGGAGATAACATTACAGAGAGATGTGACATCAAGTGTCACCCACACCATATTACGCTTCCATTCGAAACAGAGAAGAGTGGTTAATAAATCACCTCTGTCTCGAATGTATGAAGGTAGTTGCTGCACAAGGGGCTGAAGAAAAAAATCTACGTACCGTGAGACACCATCTTTTCTTCAGCCCCTTGTGCAGCAACTACTGCTCGCCATTTTCTTAATCGGTCTGATTTAGCACCTGCACAAACCACTTTTCTTTTACATGCTATTCACTTTTTACTCACGCACAATTTTTTTGCCATAGCAACGTGACATGACAACGCGGCGTCATTTGACGCCGCATTGCCATGTCGACGCATCTCCAGGTGCCGGCTGAATCAAGGTAAGTAGGTTTACAGAGGCCCTGCAGCTCCCCCGGCACATAATTTAAGTGCCTTCGGGAAGCGCACGGGGCCTCTGTAAATCCCGCGCCCCCTGCCGGTAATCTCGCGCCCCCCACTTTGCGCACGGCTGCTCTAGCACATAGGGTGTGTATATTAACCTGCCCTGTGCAGTGTCATCTGAACACTGCTGCACCACTTGCTCTATCAGTATTGTTTGGCACTACAGATGAGGATTACAATTAATCCCTTATTTAGCTTTCCCCAAGGTTTTGTTACTATAAGGACCCTTAGGGCCAGTAAATTCACGCAACACTGGTAACACCTACCCTGGGATTACAGTATCCCTTAGGGATTCTAAGAGTATTGTTATTTAGTTTAATCCTTATTTTAAACCCCATTGTTTTATCATGTTCCTAATAAAACTGAGTTTTACTTTATATAATCATCTCAACATAGTGTAAGAGTACTTTTATTGGGGTTCATTTCTCTTCAGTTCATCATGTTAAGTATGTATGCAGTGGCAAAATGATGCTTTCTTCCCTTCCATCCATACCCTGTTTTATTCAAGATAGTCAGTGGCAGATTTCCCATTAGGCCCGATAAGCCCAGGCGTAGGGTGGCATACACCGGCGTTTTATTCATTTTGTGTAAGGGTAAGGGGCAAAGGTAACACCTGTACATAACTTTATAACCATTTTCTTTGGAAATAGTGTTAAATGACGTAGCAGCTACTGTACTGTACATCCCAAATCTCTTCCCACTCCTCCATCTCCAGGGCCTTGCCAAAGTCTGCATCCCATTGTCTCATAAAGGGGGGGGGGGGAGGGGGTGAGTCCACGCAACTTGGAATTACATGTTCATACAATAGGGAAATCAATGGATTAGACCTACAAATAGACTCAAAAAGTGTACCATTGAACGATACTCCTGGGCTTTGTGAGCTTATAAAATTTCTCAATTGGTGGCATCTGAAAAGTTCAATTTTGGGAGCTGCATGGCTCTACTTAAAGTGTTAAATGATTTAATCTTGGTGTCCAGTAGGAAGTCAGGTACAAAAGTTGTGTATATAGGTGAGCGCCTTCCAGTCTAATTTTGTTTCTAGTCCAGTAGAAAGCCACCAAGCTTGGTTATGCCTGATTTTTTCCCACCATTGGAAGTCCGCCCAGAGCATCTTGGTTTAAATCTGGGTTCCCGAGAAGTGGGGTCATGTTTCAACATGTTTTTTTAGAGTAAGCTTGTGTCTAAATTTAGTTATGTCCCACATATTCAGTGAGGGAGAGATCACTGGGCTTGACGCTAGGGATTTCAGTCTGCTGTTGGCTGGAAGCCACATTAGAGACTTGAGTGATAGGGAATTAGTGTCTACCCATACCCGGTCTCCACTATCCAAGTGCCACAGTGCCAATTGACTCACTTGTGCTGCCTTGTAGTATGAATAAAGGCATTGGACCGAGAGGCCACCACAGCTAGTCAAGCATGTGTCATAATCTTTTAACGGACCCTTGTTTTTTTCCTGTACCATATAAACCATGCCATGTGTTGCTGGAGACTAGGGATATCTTTTTTTTCTATTATTGGTATTGTCAGGGTGCGGAAGATATATAGTATTTTGGGAAAAACAAGTCCATTTTAACTGAATTAATTCTTCCTATCCAGGAGATTCGGAACTTTCACCATTGGGCTAGATTGTTCTTGAGCTCTCTAATGATGCTGGGATAGTTAGCTTCATACAATGTATTTATTTTGTTTGTCAACCTAATTCCCAGATATTTCAGTGAGGACTTCTGCCAGTTTAAGTCAAAAGTAATAGCGATCAGCTTGACCATTTCTGTCCTCAGGAATAGCCCTAGAGCTTCTGATTTAGAACTGTTAATTTTAAAGTCAGAGACTTCAACAAATTGTAATATAATATTGAAGAGAATTATGATAATCTACCTGTAAGATCTTTCTTAATTTTGTCTGGGGCAAATGTCAGGTTTCTATGTAGCAGGATGGCTATCCCCAAGGGCAGCGGTCAGCGCACCAGTGGATTTTCTTGGTCCCAGCCGTAGGAATTGCTGTAGTACTGGAGCTGTTGCAACCCCAACGTTAAGCATGTTGGAGGAACCTGCTTCTCCTACGGCTGTTCAGCTTGTGTCAGGGGAACAGGTTATTGTGGCAAGTAGCTCTGTCTTAGAAGAAACTATTAGGACTGAGGATCTGCAGGCTACTGGCCATTTTTTGGAGAGTGAGTTTCTGTCAGAGTCATCTTCATCAGCAGCTATTTCCTGTGTGTCATTGACCTCCGATGATTCGGTGTGTTTCCTGACAGACTGATGATGCTTCCTGTGCCCAGGCGCAGCTGCTGTTTTAACAGGTGAGTGAGCAGGAAATGCAGCAGTACATGTTGCATGCACATGCAGATCAGGCTGGTATCTGCGTTGCTAGAGCAGGGCCCAGTTCTAGCCTGTCGTGGTCTGTCATGACGGGTTTTGAATCTGTGTCCCTGGATCTTGTTTCAGCAGCACCATCTGAGTCTGCCACACACAGTACTCTACTGCTGCTCTTGCAGCTCTTTTGGGCACAAGATGCATTATCAGGTGCGGATAAGGGGGTTCAACAGGTGGAACCGCAGGCAAGAAGAGTATGTAGGATAGCAGGGAGCGCTTCAAGCAATCGGGCTGTCGCGACTGCTGTAAGCCCATCTGAGCCATGGAGTGTCAGTCGATTTGGAGAGGGTGAGGATGACATTGGTGGTGGTAATGTTGACTCTCCTGATGAGCGTCTTCTAGAATGTGAGGTGGAGGAACGCGGACATGCCTCTCGAAGATATCATGGTGGTAGTCCATAGGCTGAGCTTCATGGTACTCCAGCTACCTCCCGTAGTTCACAGGGACCCAGTCATCTGCCCAGAGGAGTCACCTACATGGTGTGAGAATACATCAAACTGCCCCACCATGACTTGGTGAGTGACTCTTCAGTGGTACACTGTGTCCTTTATGGTGCAGCGTTGTGTAGGGGCAGGAGTGGAGATACATGGGGACAAGAGGTCTGCAGCAAAAATTGCGGACTAACTACTTTGACATTTGTGAGAGGCACCATCAGCATACCTGTGCAACCTCGTGTGTCTCCAGACATGATTATCCTGTTCTGGGTCATCATGGGATAGTCACAACCAGCACCCACCGAATGAGGTCATCAACTCCTTCTCCTTGATGGCACACCAGGCCCACAAGGGCTTCACGGTCCTCCCCTGCTCTGAGAAGCAACGCTGTTGCTTCCTCACCCATCTCTCTGCCTGTGCAACCTCTGCCTTCTCCCTCACATGCATCACCACCCCAGAGACAAAGGGACCAGGGAGTGAGAGAGAGACAAAGGAGGCATCGGAGTGAAGTTCTGGTCCACAGAACACTATATAGAAAATCGAATATGAGCTCAAGGAGATCAGGCAACAATATGAAATAATTATATGCGCATATATGGCGGAGCACTGATCGGGTTAAATGAGAGGTTGGATCTACCACTGCTGATGATATGAATATGGGAAGATAAGAGGAGGCATATGTAAGGAGAAAAATTAGTAAAACAAGCCTATTACTCGTATGAAGATTGATATGTAATCCTCACCATATACTTGTGACTCAAATCCTAACCACGTGTCTCCAGCATGCCCGGTGTGGAGTAGTGATTACTCATGATGATTCGCCGTCCAATTCCTTCAATTGATTCAGTGCTTGCATGGATCTGATGATGTAGAATCCTCCGTAACTCCTGAATGAGTTTCTTCAATCACGGGACATCAGAAGAAAAGGTAAGTGGATCGATGAGATTGCGGCTCCTTGGAGAAAAAAAAGTCGGAAATTCACCAGCAATGGAAAAATAAAAAAGATTCATTAACTACATATAAAAATGATACAAAAAATAGACGAACAGGACAAAAAGCTCTTCTCCCGCGCGTTTCACGCACACTATGGTGCTTTCTCAAGGAATATGCTATCGGGGAGGAAGATGCCATTTAAACCTCCCCCACACAATCAAAAGACATCTAATATCAATTAATTTGTTTAAAAAAAAAGCGTAGAATCAATAGTATTGAGTAACTTAATTTGTCCACAAAGTCATAAAATGCAACTAAAATATATGGAAATCTATGTGTGTGTACGTATGGGTGCGGTGATGAGGGGGTTAATCAGGCCATTAATAAAAGTATTATACCCGGCTGATTAACCCCAACTTGCTTTGGGAGTGAAGGGGTTAAAAGTGTATGCATTACGCTGATGTATTTGCCCCTGTCCCAGCCTTCTTATTCCCATTTTGCAGGCTGTTCCCTGCCTGCAGTAATAGAATTGCATTACAAACAGTGCTATTGGGTTTTTAGGCACAAGATGGCGTTAATTGCACAGAGCCGAGCTCTGATTGAAGAAGCGTGGCTGTCTATGGGAGGTCTGCTGTGTAGAATAGGTATCCATTTCCAAGCACTCGACCTCGTAACCGCAAAGTCAATTGGATAAGTGACTTGCGGTCAGATTTGAAGTGGTTTTCCGATAAAATGTATCCGTACCTTGTTAGCTCGTGTAACTTCAAAGGCGGAAAGTCTATTGCTGTGGGAAGTTGGTCAATTGACGTGAGAACTAGGTGAACTTGTGCTCCCACAAGAAAGCCTTTCAATTAAGCAGGCTAACTCGCGAACGGAGACAGCTAGCCCCTGATTTTTGGGGTGCAAGTCCAAATAAAGAAACCACTCACACACACATAAAAATTACAGTTGTGGTACACCCAGAACATATTGTTTTAATAAAGTGTAAAATACTGTAAGTTTTAAAATGTACAGGCAGGAACAGTTTTCTGTAAGCCTGGGAAAAATCATTTGGCATGTAAATATGATAAGGGTGAATGAGCTGAGAGTATTTTCCTTCATGCACTTCAAAGAGGTCCCGCTAAGTGGGAGACTCTGAGTCTTGAGAAGTGCAGGGATGAAAAGCCTCAGAGATGCAAAGTGTGAAAATTGCCGGGAGGTTGCTGAGTGCCAGATCCCGGTACTCAGCATGAGCCATTCACACCATGGGGCCAAACCGCAGACTAAGGGTCACCACTTAAAGGTGTATACCAGGTATGCTAAACCGCATGGGTATCAAGTGGACACTTGTGCTTTGTAAACCGGAAAGCCTTTTTGCTCGTTTTGCAAACTCTAGGCAAATCAGGGATTGGTGGGTAACATGTTCCCATGGAGGGGATTGGGCATACATGTTAGAGATAGGCTTGTGAACCCTATAACCATGCCTGCCGAGCTATCCCCGGTGCGATTCATGATATGATTCAGGATTTGACCAAGCTCTACGCAAGATTTCGTGCAAGCACAGCGGTAGCAGTTCCAGGATGCAAGGGGTTAACAACATCGTAACGAAGGATTTACCCCTACTTCAGGAATTCGTTAGCCCTGGTGACTCCCGAACAAATTCTCAGAACCAGAACGAAATTCCATCAGTTGGCGGAGATATTAGGTTGGCAACTTGCCACCTAGCCAAACGGACTTGAAACCAGAGACTGTTTTTTTATGCTTTAATCCCAAGGACATTTTATTTCGTTTCCCCATCCCTGTAAGTGTATTCTGAGGCTGTCGTGTGTTTGTCTATCAAGGAAATAAATGACAATTTATTTTGTGTCCTTGATGTGTTCAATCGAGAATTCCAAAAATATAAAAATGTTGATAAGTACTGGTCCACCGTGACAATGGGATTTGTATATAAATCTCCCAACTGAGTGGAACATAAACACTCATAATAAAAAGACTGCACAACAAACATATGGAACTAAAGATATAAACATAGTAGCAAATAGAGTGCACAAAATACTAACTCAACTCGTGAGACTGATAATGCATATGTAGACACATAGGGGCCTATGCTAGTAGCCTTCATAGAAAAATCACTGGACCATTTAAATTGTTATTTTTTTGAGCATTTGTATCACGTTATCAGAAAGCCTCGATTACCTGTGATGGCAAAATTCCCAAAAGGGCGAGTTGCCTGCGGTGTGATGATCGCCTTTCTGAAAAGGCCTTACCCGGTGATTCCTTTCAGCTGCAGAGAGAGCTGCTCAGAGTGAGCCGCCTCTCCCAGCGACAATCTCACCCGAAATTAATGTATTTTAATAAAAAATGTAATACTAGTGTAGATGAGCAGGGGATCTCCGGAGCAGAACCGCGTTGATTTCAGGTCTGGGACCCCCTACCTCCCTAGATACGGGCCCCGTAGTGGGGTGCCGGTATCTCCTATGCATTTAATTCCTACGGTCACATGACGCGGGACATTTAAATGCATAGGAGATACCGGCACCCCATTACGGGGCCTGTATTTCGGGAAACAGGGGGTCCCCAAACCTCAAATCAATGAGGTTCTTCTCCGGAGACCCCCTGCTCATCTACACTGGTATTACATTTTATATTAAAATAGCTGCTACCCACAAAAAAAACATTAAAAGCACAACAACACTAATACCCACCTCCTTTAACCCCACATGATTGATACCAGAGACCGCGGGTGTCTCAGGGTCCTCAGGTGGTCCCCGTGGGTGTTTGTGGGCCCTCTGGTGGTCCCCAGGAGTGTCCAGGGTTTTTCAGGTGGTCCCCGCGGGTGTCTGTAGGCCCACGGCTTCTCCCCGCGGGTGTCTGGGGGTCCTCGGGTGGTCCCCGCATGTGTCTGTGGGCCCTTGGGTGGTCCCTGGGGTGCCTGGGGGTCCTCAGGTTATCCCGCACGTGTTTGTGGGCCCTCAGGTGGTCCCCGCAGGTGTGCAGGGGTCCTTGTAGTCCCCGCGGGTGTCTGTGGGCCCTTGGGTGGTGTCTGGGGATGTCTGGGGGTCCTCAGGTGGTCTCCTCGGGTGTCTGTGGGCCCTCAGGTGGTCCCCACGGGTCCCTGCAGGCCTGTAATACCAATCCAGTGGCCAAATCTTTCCCCCCCCAATACATTGAAATAAATACACCCCCCTCCTCCCCAACACATACAGTACAGTAATGGGCAAAATAACTATTATCCACTATTATCCATAATAGCTCATTTGCCCATAATAAAACAAAACATTAGCCAGCCAGCATAAATAAAGTAAATACACCTTTCTACTTACCCCTGACTTCATGAAGGGAGTCCTCGTCAGCATACTCCAGGTCCATGTCCTCCGATGCCCGCAAGAATACATGAAAAAATACAATCTAATGGCCCCTAACCCCTTAGTGGTTAATAACCGCTATAGTAGTGAAGGGGCTAACCGCCGCTAACCACCCGGGAAGCCTAACCACCCAGCCCGGGACCACTATATCCACCCTGTACCCATTGATTGGCATAGTGGTACATCATACCCATATAATATGGGCATGATAAGCCACTATAGCACCCAATGCTCAACCAAAATCATAGCTCTTTTTAAAGTTGATTTTTTAGACTATATCCCATGTGATCTTTTTGTAATGCTGATTGGGTTTTAAAATTCCACCATTTAATATTTAAATTATTCTCTATTTGCAATTTGAAGTTTTTTCAGCAATTGGGCATTTATATAAAAGTTTTTTTCGCACTGAATATTATTGCTCTATTAATCCCTTTATAGGGTCTTAAATTTCACATTTGGTTTTAACGGTTCTCTGAATTATAAAATGTATTTATTATTTTTCAATATTATGACATTTTGTCATTTTTGATTTTATATGCTACTAGCTGATATACCCGGCGTTGCCCGGAGGCAGGGAGGGGGGGCGTGAAAGGCAGGAGGGGGGGGGGCGTGAAAGGCAGGGGGAGGGGTGTGAAAGGCAGGGGGGGGCGTGAAAGGCAGGGGGGGCGTGAAAGGCAGGGGGGTGCGTGAAAGGCAGGGGGGGGCATGAAAGGCAGGGGGGGGCGTGAAAGGCAGGGGGGGGCGTGAAAGGCAGGGGGGGCGTGAAAGGCAGGGGTGGGGCGTGAAAGGCAGGGGGGGGGCGTGAAAGGCGGGGGGGGCGTGAAAGGCAGGGGGGGGCGTGAAAGGCAGGGGGGGCGACACACACACAGTGTCACACACACAGTGTCACACACACACACACACACAGAGTGTCACACACACACACAGTGAGACACACAAACAGTGACACCCACACACACAGTGAGACACACACACACACACACACACACACACACACACACACACACACACACACACACACACACACACACACACAGTGACACACACACACACACACACACACACACACACACACACACACACACACACACACACACACACACACAGTGAGACACACACGTCACCTAGAGCGACACACGCGACATCTACCTCTACTTCCGGCCGCCGCCATCTTCTCACTCGGCGCCGCGAGGGAGAAAGGGGGTCCTTCCGGGCACCGCCATCTTAGGCGCCGCGAGGGAGGAAGGGGGTCCTTCCGGGCGCCACCTTCTTAGTCGCCGCGTGGCAGCCTGCCTGGCCACTGCCTGTTCCCCTGCCGGGGATGGAGATGAGCGGAGCGCCGGGAGGGAGAGGTGAGCGGAGGGAGGGGAGAGGTGAGCGGAGGGAGGGGAGAGGTGGGAGGTGAGCGGAGGGAGGGGAGAGGTGAGCAGAGGGAGGGGAGAGGTGAGCGGAGGGAGGGGAGGGGTGGGAGGTGAGCGGAGGGAGGGGAGAGGTGAGCGGAGGGAGGGGAGAGGTGAGCGTAGGGAGGGGAGAGGTGAGCGTAGGGAGGGGAGAGGTGAGCGGAGGGAGGGGAGAGATGAGCGCCGGGAGGGGAGAGGTGAGCGTAGGGAGGGGAGAGGTGAGCGTGGGGAGAGGTGAGCGGAGGGAGGGGAGAGATGAGCGCCGGGAGGGGAGAGATGAGCGCCGGGAGGGGAGAGATGAGCGCCGGGAGGGGAGAGATGAGCGCTGGGAGGGGAGAGATGAGCGCCGGGAGGGGAGAGATGAGCGCCGGGAGGGAGAGATGAGCGCCGGAGAGAGAGAGAGGTAGGTGTGTGTGTGTGTGTGTGTGTGTGTGTGGCCGAGGGGGAAGAGAGTGGCAATTGGGTGACGTCAGACCCACCAATCTGATTGGCCAGAGGTTGAGGACCAATCAGATTCACGGCAGATAGCACTAACCATTCGATTTTATATATATAGATATCAGGTGAGCGGAGGGAGGGGAGAGATGAGCGCCGGGAGGGGAGAGGTGAGCGTAGGGAGGGGAGAGGTGAGCGTGGGGAGAGGTGAGCGGAGGGAGGGGAGAGATGAGAGCCGGGAGGGGAGAGATGAGCGCCGGGAGGGGAGAGATGAGCGCCGGGAGGGGAGAGATGAGCGCTGGGAGGGGAGAGATGAGCGCCGGGAGGGGAGAGATGAGCGCCGGGAGGGGAGAGATGAGCGCCGGGAGGGGAGAGATGAGCGCCGGGAGGGGAGAGATGAGCGCCGGGAGGGAGAGATGAGCGCCGGAGAGAGAGAGAGGTAGGTGTGTGTGTGACCTAGAGCGACACACGCGACACCTACCTCTACTTCCGGCCGCCGCCATCTTCTCACTCGGCGCCGCGAGGGAGAAAGGGGGTCCTTCCGGGCGCCGCCATCTTAGGTGCCGCGAGGTAGGAAGGGGGTCCTTCCGGGCGCCGCCTTCTTAGTCGCCGCGTGGCAGCCTGCCTGGCCACTGCCTGTTCCCCTGCCGGGGATGGAGATGAGCGGAGCGCCGGGAGGGAGAGGTGAGCGGAGGGAGGGGAGAGGTGAGCGGAGGGAGGGGAGAGGTGAGTGGAGGGAGGGGAGAGGTGGGAGGTGAGCGGAGGGAGGGGAGAGGTGAGCGGAGGGAGGGGAGAGGTGAGCAGAGGGAGGGGAGAGGAGCGGAGGGAGGGGAGAGGTGAGCAGAGGGAGGGGAGAGGTGAGCGGAGGGAGGGGAGAGGTGAGCGTAGGGAGGGGAGAGGTGAGCGTAGGGAGGGGAGAGGTGAGCGTAGGGAGGGGAGAGGTGAGCGGAGGGAGGGGAGAGATGAGCGCCGGGAGGGGAGAGATGAGCGCCGGGAGGGGAGAGATGAGCGCCGGGAGGGGAGAGATGAGCGCTGGGAGGGGAGAGATGAGCGCCGGGAGGGGAGAGATGAGCGCCGGGAGGGGAGAGATGAGCGCCGGGAGGGAGAGATGAGCGCCGGAGAGAGAGAGAGGTAGGTGTGTGTGTGTGTGTGTGTGTGTGTGTGTGGCCGAGGGGGAAGAGAGTGGCAATTGGGTGACGTCAGACCCACCAATCTGATTGGCCAGAGGTTGAGGACCAATCAGATTCACGGCAGATAGCACTAACCATTCGATTTTATATATATAGATATCAGGCTCAAATTGCATTACAAAATGAGTACATCTGCGTATGTTTAGATGCACATTGGTATATCTGTTTCCATGTTTGCTAATTGAAGAAATGCAGAATTTATATGGTTTTAACATTTGTTTCTTCTTTTTTTAGTGAAGCTTCATTGATTGTGAAGCAATATTATTGGGTAGAAACTATGTATTTTATATTCATTGTATTGTTCTATTAAAGTGTTAACTGTATGTTTAATAGTGTATTAAATTGTAATGTAGCTCTGTACAATTACTTTTATACTGTTTTGGAAATACCTCTCTACAAGGTTAGAGAGGGGATGCTATTGGAGCAGAGCTAAGTGAGTATTTGGCGCTATATGATTGGACAATCATCCCCAGAAATGATCCTATGGAGGGTCAGTAATGAATAACCCCTGAGGAAGCCGTAGAATGAGAAAGGCGAAATGTGTCGTTTTTTTGACCCTCTGAGGACTCCGTAGCCAGGAACCAGGACGTTTGACTCCAGCAGACCGCCGTACAGCTGCGCGCACAGACACGGAGAAGCCGGCGCCGACAGCCACGAGGATCGGATGACCGAGGCTGCCGGAGTGGAGGACATAACACCTGTCAAGTGTGCTGAGCTGTTTGGGCGATCCGGAGTGTTATGAGTGTACCCTTATGACACACAATGCGTCAAAGAACTGAGCGAATGTGAGTTTATTTTAACTCTCCCAGCTTTGCTTTCATGTGCAATAAATTTTATTCTGCCATGTCTTCTCTTAGGCTAGTCCCCAGTGCAGCCAGCGGCGCATGCGGCTGTGCGCGCGCCTCTCACCTGCCCTTTACATGCTCCCTGGCTGTCCCCAGTCCCTCCTTGCTGCCAGGCTCACTGCGCACTGTGACACGTCAGACGGCCGGGGCTACAACTAGTTTGTGATCCCCGTGTGGCGACGCGTTACGTGGTGTGGCAGCTAGCCAATCAGATAGGCGCGAGAGGTGTGGGGGGGGGGAAAGTCTGCTGAGGGGTGTGTGTGTGAGCGCGCGCATGTGTGTAGGGGGCATGTTTTTTTTTTTAGTTTGGCCGCCGTCATGGCCCTACCCCCTTGTCATGCCTGCGCCCACGCAGCCCATTTTGGCCACCCCTCAGAACGCCGCCTGCAGACTGCAGATCGCGGTATAGTGCTCTGCACGTGCCTCCAGGTCGCAAGGCGGACGTGCAGGCGCGTGCAGTGGGGCCTCAGCCTTATGCACATTTTTTTGAGGAGACTGCTGAGACATTGATCACCAATACCTTCTGTGAGTGCTTTATTCACTAAATAGCACTGCACTTACTGGTTTCAATTGGTACCTATTATTTTCACTCACTCACTTGCGCTTAATACTTCACACTCCTCTATTCACATGGTTTCTTGAAACTGTTTCTTTTTTAGCAGCGCTGAGGAACACA
This sequence comes from Ascaphus truei, assembly GCF_040206685.1. Classification (NCBI taxonomy): domain Eukaryota; kingdom Metazoa; phylum Chordata; class Amphibia; order Anura; family Ascaphidae; genus Ascaphus; species Ascaphus truei. Next base: position 530,544,790 of record NC_134483.1, read on the forward strand.
CATATATGTATTTCATTTTTTGGTGAAACATTCAGCTTGCGCTTCTATTTTCAACTGTACATTCCTGAATATTATCCTGTACTTAACCTTCAAGTAGCTTCCCCACTATTGATGTCAGGCTTACATGTCTGTAATTCCCTGGTTGTGATCTAGCTCCATTATTAAATATAAGCACCACATCTGCTTTACGCCAATCTTGTGGTGCTGAGCCTGTGGAAATGGAGTCCTTGAATATGAAATATAACGGTCTGGCTATTACTGTATTAATAATCTGCTAGAGTAACAAGTGTAATCTGCAAAAAATGTAGGATGTTTGCTACTTTTATAAAGCTAAATTAGTTCTTAATTTGTAATTAAATTGTAAGGAAGTTAATTACCTGTGTTTAATGACTTGCAAATTAAAGTCTCAGTAAAGCAGCTAAAAATAAAGCATTTCAAGAAAAACTGTTGTCAATTTCTGGCCTTACCCCAACCTCGGAATAATTGGCAGCAGTCCCTGGAGCCCGACCTCTGAAACACATATTGACATTTCGGAGCTCTACGGCTGATGCATGCAAAGCTGCATCTGCTTCTCTGCCGCTCCCATTGGCCGGGATAAAGTTTTGGTAAATATCAACGGTATCCTCCATCATCTCTTCAAACAATCCTTCAATGTAGCAATAACTCTGCGGGGCCCCGGGGGAAGGGTGGCAGCAGATGGAGTTTCAGGCAAATAGATTAAGGCTGGCACCCTTTGAGGCATCAATCAGTATCGTTACAGACTCCAATACACCACAGATAGACTTACAGGCATCTTCTCTGTGCAACAGCTTCCCTACTTTTCCAGAGAAAATGCTATGTTAAAACTGTAAATTAACAAAGAAATTGTCATACTGCAGTAGATTTGCCTTCCCATCATTTTTGAGCACGTTACTTAACCCTTCTGGTCCACACTAGTGAATAGACTAAACCTTGCACGTTCATTATTCCTGTGTTCTGCAATATAGTGATTATTATGCCTGGTTAGGCTTGATAACCATCCTCTGTTACATACAGTATACTATAGTAACATAGTAGGTGAGGTTGAAAAAAAAAGACATATCCATCAAGTTCAACCTATGTGTATTTCTTCCTCTTTGCTCTCCCGCGTGCCTCTGCGTTTCCTCCTTGATCGTCTGGTTCTCGGCGCTGCCTTGGTCCTGTCGGTAACACCATGAGCAGCCAGGACAGAAGCTGCACGCACATCAACGTTATGGGCAGACAGACAAGGATTCTGTGAGTACTGACCAGCTCTATTGCTACGTCGGTGGACACAGGGTGGAGGTGAGGCCTATGGATACCGGACACAGTGACTTACCTTGAGGTACCTTTCTGTACTTCTACCGGAGTATATCTCCTAGCCCACCACCCCGTTTAGTCCGGATGAGCTTTCATATAGTTTTTATACTATTATCTCCTAAAAGTGGTGTCTTTCTCCCTGACCAACGGACTGGTATCAATCATAGCCTGGGTTGTTAGCCTCTGTATTTCTAGGGGTTAATCCCCCGTATTTTTCCATACTCTGGAGTTACAGTGTACAATGCAGAGAACTCCTATCATGAGCAAAACATCACTGTAATCTTTAAGTATTAGCGCTATAGCAATGCGACCGGTCTGTTTTATTTTGTGAATTTATCACATTCTTTTGTTGGGAATTAACGGTATGAATCGTATGGTTCTGAAGTACTAGATCCGTGTTTCATGTGTACTGGTTGACAATAGTTTTCCAGATCCTGGGGAGCGCAGGTACAGTATATATGAAAAATACATAAGAACACACAATAGTGCAATATGTGTGTAGCAGTGTAGAGACTCGGTCTTTAGAATCCAAGAGTGGGTGTACTCACATATTCCCCTTTCTTTTGTGCATATCCCAAATCAGTAGCAATGATGTGTCGCTCTGTACCCCTTTACGTCTTGGTGTATGGTGACCTTTTTTTTTTTTAGGATGTCACATCATCTTAAAAGGGGGTACGTCACATCCTTTAAAAAAATGGCTGTCATCTCATGCAACAACAACCAATCGGATTGTGAGATATACCATGTGAGGCATCACATGGTATACCCTCAATCCTACTGGTTGAAGTACCATGTGACTGCTTGCATTTCTGTACGGCTTGGTGTATGGTGACCTTTGTGAATAAGATAAAAGATCAATAGCGCAGACTGATATAAAATGTTATCAATAAATGGATAAAAATGATAGCCACATGGTGTCAAATAATAAAAGCATTTTGAGCATAAGCGAGTGCAGCAGGTTGTGATCCCTGGCGTTTTCACCGCTCCTCTCCTCAGCTGTGCTTGCGACTCTCGTATCGGCTCCCGCACTTCTGGGTTGGATCCCCGGATGATGAACGGGAGAACAGGCAGCACTGTGTTCGCGTCCTGCGCAGTGATAGCGATTTCACTCAACGCGTTTCACCGGCTTGCGGTTTCATCAGGAGTGATGTTTGATGTCTCTGCTGCCTATATGTACACTCTCAACTCTTCTTACTGGATGTAGCAAGAGGATATTAGCGTGGGACCTAGTAAATGACTGATGACTGTGTAACCAATACGTAACGACTGAATAGTAACAATGTGAATATAAAATGACACAAGTTGACATTTAAAATGACACAATGTCTAAAAAAAAGCACATATTGTATGACATAAAAGTTAATCCTCAATATAAACACATATAGAGGACCAAAACAATGCAATAAATGTAATTAGCATAAACATATAATACATAAAATCCTACATCTATCTAAAGGACCAAAGGATATGATAACTTTCCAGGGCTCTAACAGCCAAATGAATAAAAACAAATGTTAAAATCACATAACAGACATAAATTGAATCAAGATAAGGGAAAGTGCAATGGACAAAGGGTGAAAATGAACAATGGATATGCACAATACTTGTATATATAAAATATTTACATTTATAAAAATGATGTTAATAAAAATGCACTAAAATCAATATCAGTGTTTATTCTTAATGGTGTCAAAGAGCCCAGTTGGTGAATCCAAAGGGTCTCTCTTTTGATCAAATCCATGTTCCTATTCCCCCCTCCCCAATGTGGCAGGACATTCTCTGTGCCCATATAAATTAACCCTTTCGGGTCGGGCATTGTGCACCATAGTGATATGTTTTGAAACACTATGGGGCCTATTCACTAAACAGTTATAAGTGTTTTAATGGTCGATAAACGCCCTGTAACACGATACCGCCTGCTTTGCTATTCACTAAACAGTGATAACAGCGCAGTATCGCGCTATAACGGCCTTTTAACGGCCTTTTAACTGCCTGAGGCAAAAAAGTCGTCCGACAAGCCAAAAAAAGGCCAAAATCACTTTTTTTTTTTGCCATAAATTGCTATTCACTAACTTATAGTAAGAAGGAGGGGAGGGACAGGGACTTGGAGCACAGCAAAAAAACAACAGGCTGGCGGCAGTGGCAGCGTGCAAAAACTTTATTACGGCAACATTGCCATCATAAAAACAGGACAGGTTCTCTGACGCGTTTCGTCTAAGAGACTTTTTCAAAGAGTGCTATACTGCAGCCAGGGATGTTCCCTAAATACCCACAAACACCCACGTGATCAATTAGAAATCCCCGCCCCTGGCCGGTAGAATACAGGCCACTGGATAATTATGTAAATTTGGAGGGAGCTGCCCATCAAATCTAATGGAGGGGAATTTTAACCATATAGTTCCTGGATACATAATAGGAAACTAATACTGCATGGGTAGCAGGTCTATCCTCTGGCTGCCAAAGCAAACTGATATGTGGAGAACATAACAAGACAGAACATTTAATCTAACATAAAATATACATATTAATATACATTAATAGGTGATGCATCATCTGATAATATTATGCATATTAGAATGACCATTTAGCTTGCAAGAGATTATCCTATTGTGCATATAGTTAAAAACATGTTTAAGACATGTAACAAATCTAAACGTCTAATGAAATAAGAGCAGCCACACAGAGAGAATATAGAATATCACATAATTCTAGGTGAAAATTCAGGCAGCAGACAATGGATAGGAAAAACATAAGAGACTAACCCTATTGCATTCTATTTTGTATAAGAGCAGCAGACCACCCAATAGTTTTGGGCATAACCTCATAATGGTATGTTTTAAAAAATTGTATTAATGCATCCAAAGTTACAACAATAATTTTGAAGCCTCTAAGTACAATAAAGGCAAGAAAGCAGAAGAGCAGCAGAACAACGGCAAAGAAACAGCATAAGTACCGGTTTTATATTTTAGTAGACCCTAGGTATATAAAACAGGGAATAGACAGTTCACCAATATAGGCATGGCAGGAGAGATGAATAATACCTATATATATCTATTCAGCAAACAGTTGACTGTAATACACAGGGCTAGCAGTCTACAAAAAATGGGACAGCTCCCAATCCACATTAAGACCTTGTGGATGGAGACTGTCCGTACAGAAGATCCAAGACATCTCTTTTTGGTTCAATATCTTAAGTCTGTTACCACCCCTTATCAGACTAGGGACATGTTCAAGTCCCAAAAAGGAAAAGCCTTGTAGGCCACCTTGTCGACAGGAGGAGAAATGCCGAGAGACCGGATGCAACAAGTCCTTTTTCTTAATTAGCCGTACATGTTCCTGTATTCTAGTTTTTAACGCTCTAATTGTACGGCCAATATAGGTCTTGTTGCATCCGCATCTAATCATGTAGACTACGTGACTGCTATTGCAGTTGATAAACGTATGTATGGGTTTTTTAACCTTTGGTTTAAGACAATCAATTACCTTTGTTGGTCTAGCATACTGGCACACATTACACCGTCCACATAGGAAGAACCCTTTAGGTATATTCCTAATTTTATCCACACTTTGGGATGAAAAGAGACTGGGTGACAAATAGGATGATAAGGGTTTTGCTCTACGAAAGACCAATTTGGGCCTTTCCTTTGTGATGTTTTCTAGGTCACAGTCTAGTTTAAGTGTTTCCCAGTGTTTGGCTATAATGGACCTGATGTCATTTGATTGACGGCTCTGTCTGGTAATGAACAGGGGTGCATTTTGGGTGCGGTCTCCCTTTTTCACTTTTGTTCTTGAAAAGTGAAAAAGGGAGACCGCACCCAAAATGCACCCCTGTTCATTACCAGACAGAGCCGTCAATCAAATGACATCAGGTCCATTATAGCCAAACACTGGGAAACACTTAAACTAGACTGTGACCTAGAAAACATCACAAAGGAAAGGCCCAAATTGGTCTTTCGTAGAGCAAAACCCTTATCATCCTATTTGTCACCCAGTCTCTTTTCATCCCAAAGTGTGGATAAAATTAGGAATATACCTAAAGGGTTCTTCCTATGTGGACGGTGTAATGTGTGCCAGTATGCTAGACCAACAAAGGTAATTGATTGTCTTAAACCAAAGGTTAAAAAACCCATACATACGTTTATCAACTGCAATAGCAGTCACGTAGTCTACATGATTAGATGCGGATGCAACAAGACCTATATTGGCCGTACAATTAGAGCGTTAAAAACTAGAATACAGGAACATGTACGGCTAATTAAGAAAAAGGACTTGTTGCATCCGGTCTCTCGGCATTTCTCCTCCTGTCGACAAGGTGGCCTACAAGGCTTTTCCTTTTTGGGACTTGAACATGTCCCTAGTCTGATAAGGGGTGGTAACAGACTTAAGATATTGAACCAAAAAGAGATGTCTTGGATCTTCTGTACGGACAGTCTCCATCCACAAGGTCTTAATGTGGATTGGGAGCGGTCCCATTTTTTGTAGACTGCTAGCCCTGTGTATTACAGTCAACTGTTTGCTGAATAGATATATATAGGTATTATTCATCTCTCCTGCCATGCCTATATTGGTGAACTGTTTATTCCCTGTTTTATATACCTAGGGTCTAATAAAATATAAAACCGGTACTTATGCTGTTTATTTGCCGTTGTTCTGCTGCTCTTCTGCTTTCTTGCCTTTATTGTACTTAGAGGCTTCAAAATTATTGTTGTAACTTTGGATGCATTAATACAATTTTTCAAACATACCATTATGAGGTTATGCCCAAAACTATTGGGTGGTCTGCTGCTCTTATACAAAATAGAATGCAATAAGGTTAGTTTCTTATGTTTTTCCTTTCCATTGTCTGCTGCCTGAATTTTCACCTAGAATGATGTGATATTCTATATTCTCTCTGTGTGGCTGCTCTTATTTCATTAGACGTTTAGATTTGTTATATGTCTTAAACATGTTTTTAACTATATGCACAATAGGTGAATTAAGTACATCTAGCTCTCTAGGATAATCTCTTGCAAGCTAAATGGTCATTCTAATATGCATAATATTATCAGATGATGCATCACCTATTAATGTATATTAATATGTATATTTTATGTTAGATTAAATGTTCTGTCTTGTTATGTTCTCCACATATCAGTTTGCTTTGGCAGCCAGAGGATAGACCTGCTACCCATGCAGTATTACAGTAGTTTCCTATTATGTATCCAGGAACTATATGGTTAAAATTCCCCTCCATTAGATTTGATGGGCAGCTCCCTCCAAATTTACATAATTATCCAGTGGCCTGTATTCTACCGGCCAGGGGCGGGGATTTCTAATTGATCACGTGGGTGTTTGTGGGTATTTAGGGAACATCCCTGGCTGCAGTATAGCACTCTTTGAAAAAGTCTCTTAGACGAAACGCGTCAGAGAACCTGTCCTGTTTTTATGATGGCAATGTTGCCGTAATAAAGTTTTTGCACGCTGCCACTGCCGCCAGCCTGCTGTTTTTTGCTGTGCTCCAAGTCCCTGTCCCTCCCCTCCTTGTACTTACCTGTTCTGGGACGGATGCACGCCTCAAGGAGAGCAGCGGTGAGGTCCCCTTCTCTGGAACGGACAGCCAGCAGGCACCAACGAGCCAGCTATACGAGTCTCTGTACTCCCTGCTCGAGGACCCGCCGGGAACACGTGACCCACCACAGAAGGAACCGCCGGATGGGAGAAGCACTCCGGTCAGGTTAGAGATCACTTTCCCTATCAAACGGCTATCCGAATTGTGCCTTATTGTGCCTGAATGAAGTATTATGCTATTATGCTACCATTCTCTATATAGGGGTACCTATCTCACTGCTCCCATTTATAACTTCTAATCTGGCAAATCTGCCCTACCACTGTTACACTGAGGATCACAACAGTCCTCAAACCGACACCAATTTGAAGCACCACCTTAGGGGTTAACTCCCTTAACTACCTATGTCACTAACGTATAGAACTGTAAAATCTTGTAATATTTTGGCGTCAGCTAAAGGTTTGTGCTAAAGATATTGCAAGATGCATAAAATAATTGTATTTTATTTTTACTGCACAGGATTGATACCACAGGCCAGCAGGGACCCCTGGAAACTTGGGGTCCATCGGCGTCCCCCCTGGTCTCCGGGGGGGGGGGGGGAGGGGGGTGCTTGCCGGCCTCCGGTATCAATCCTGTGCAATAAAAATAAAATTGCAGCCAGTTTCATTACCTTAGCGGCTAAGGGGCATTCTAGGAGGTATATTGAATTCTTGATAAAGTGCTTGGTGCACGAAACATGTAGGAGAGTTTTGCACCTCCATTCTCTCCTTTTTATGGACCAATAAAGTATACTTTTACTAGTTTTTCACCCACTCTCTTTGCTGTGCGCCTTCACCTCTATGGATGCGCATTCTAGGAGGTAGACCATACGTGTAGTCCTGCAGTTTGTGTCTGTTTTAAACTTTTTCCCTGTAATATTGGATTTAAATTGGTCTATATTAGGGGAACTGAAACTACAGGCGTTTGCCATTTTTAAGATTTAAAGAACTGGAACCCACCACCGCCTTATTTTTTCAAAGCGCTCGGTGCCAGTTTATTCTTAATATTTGGTGCTTTTTGAAATAATACTTGTGGTCTTTCTGGGATGTGATCACCTGGTACGGGATCATTTTTCAGCACGTGCCAATGTTGACTTGACATCATTTTAAGTTTTGCCCGCCTCCCTGTAATATTGCGCGATAAAGGGGATCTCACGTTTTCTCGCAGTAGCTGGTATTTTAGTTGTGCAATGCTTTATCGTCCCATCTGGCATCAAAGGTGCTGACAGAAAACTTCCTAGGAAGTATTCGACTATAAAACGTTGCGCTCTAACGTGCGATGGCGCCGATCAGGCACTAACGCACTGAAGCTCCTATTCAAGTCAATGGGAGATTTCATGCATTTGGGCACAAGCAGCACTAACGCACTTCAGAGCATAACCCCCAAAGTTTACTTTTCCACTTGGGACGTATATTTACTACGTTGTACCTACATTGTCATATATTTCATATTGCTTGTTGGCTTAGCCGGTGAACGCGGCATTGCACGTGACGCATTGTCAGCACTACGTAAGAATATAGGGTTAATTTTTATTAGCACTGCAGCTATTTCAAGTTACATTTGAAATGACACTATTAATAATATGTAACTTTGCAACGTGCACATATCCATCTGCCAGAGTGCATTGATGCAGGTATTCTTACCAACTGTTAATATGCTTTTATAATTGACCCCGGAGCCTGCCTGGGAGCAGGTTCATCCTGATGTTGCGGAAATCCAAGAGGTAAACCATCGTACCAGAAGGAAGAGAAATCTGCTGCTTCTATTCGTCGCGAGACTAAGAAATGGAAGAAACAGATTTCTCTGAAGAGTCAAAGCACTTCTCGAAAAATAAAAGCAACTGTTTTTTTCTTCGTCTCTGACATATAACAAATAGCACATGGTGTAGTGCAACCTTCTGCTACAATGATTTACCACGTGAGATGCATCTATTAGGGTTCACGACAGGTGACCACTAACATTTTCCCCAATTACCGATGCTCTTTTTTTATTTTAAGTAGATACGATTCCGACACTCGCAGAAAAAACCCTTCATTGTCTTCCTCGCCTGGACACACAGGGGCCTGTTCTTGTCATTCCGAAGTTGTCAGCGCCAAACTGCGCGGTTTTGGTCTGTTCAGGAGCGGATTAAATTGTGAGAAAAAAACCCTGTTCTATATTGCAAATGGCATCTTCCTAACTGCGTCTAAAAAAAAGAGACAAGTCGCCCGGTGTAACAGCCGAAACGCACGGTTTGTACGCGCTTTGGACGCAGAATGACCTGAGGTGGAGCTGACTCCATTCCCAGTCTGATTTACAGTACGGGTTTTGCTCTCTCAGCTAATCCCGTGTTTCAGGCTCTCGATGTAACTCGCAATACCAATAAAAAAAATTCCATATCACATTACTTAAGTATGGTCCTTTAACACATTCCCTTAAAGAAAAACAAAAAATACCTAACTAAGGGGAGAGGGGCGGGGGAATGGTTATAATATCTTCTAGAACAAGTCAGATCCTCTTCAACTATATCCAGGATCCTGTCCCCCGTGTGGACTCTTCTCTAACCTCTGTCCATTTGACTAATGTCATCTTATAGTTATTTAATATCATGTGTCATAAATCTTCTTCCCCTCTGTCAAGGGAGAACTTGTTTCGTCCTATTAAAGCATAATTGTGGCTATACTCACCCCAGGGATATCTGTTTGGGCTAACCACGGTAGCCACACTTTTAGACATTTAGTGCCAGAGTCGTTGACCAAACTTGTCAACTTTTCCATCTGGCAGACAAACCAAATTCTGTTCCGAATCTTGGGAATGTTTGGGCTCTCCATCTGTTTCCATAATGCTGCGATCTCGCACCTAGTTGCTGTTCCAAAATGTGCAATTAATTTACTTTCCGTCCCGGAAATGCCTGGTAGTTTTCTATTTAATAGAAACAGCCAGGGGTCTAATGGAATGGTGAGGCGCAAGGTCCTCTGCAGCCAATCTCTGATCTTCTCCCACAGTGGGACAACCTGAGGGCAAGACCACAGCATATGTAACAAGTCTGCTGACTCTCCACATGGTTTGAATGGGACTACAGGGACCCACCCTGCTGTGTTAATCCGATGGGCCATTAAGAATCTCACAGAAATGTTGAGGCATTTACTGTGAGACTGCCCCCGAATTTCCCAGGTAAGTGTTCTAATACTGGTGGCTGCATCTGTACTGCTATCACTGTTATTATTGTGAACAGGCAGTCCTCGTTTTACAAAGCTTCGCTTTACAACGAATGGCTTATCCAACGCTATGCAATGCATACCTATGTTCATTTTTATAACGCCAAAACGGCTTATCCAACGCTCTTACAACGCTTTGCAAAGTTGTTTATGTGTATATAATATATATTATAATATAATATTATGTTATACTATATAATATATATTATATTATTATATTTTATGTTTAAATTATATATATATAATACAGTATATGCACTATATAATTTATGTGTGTGTTGCATATCTTATTGCCTGCATAAAATATTTGGTGTATTTTAGTGTTAAAAATGCCTTCAGGAACGGAACCTTTCATTTAAACAGTGTCCCTATGGGAAAACGTGTTTCACTTTAAGACGTTTCGCTATCCAACGCCATTTTGAGTAAGGCATTGTGTTGGATAACCGAGGACTGCCTGTATTCTGTATGTAAGTATTATTCGAGGCCTTCTGTGGGACCACAGTAAAGGAGTTATATTATACCCGGTTGTGTGTGTGTTATTGGGGTATAACCTAATGGTATAAGAGTTCCTATGAGGAGCCATCCTGCTACGTAGGATCTTTACAGGTGGAGGCACTGCACCATAGATATATAGAGAACACACTGTCACCCCAGGCCCCCTATGAGCGGTGGCTCAGGCCTTCTGTACGGACAACAGGTAGCACCAGTATCGTAATTACCGCTGTTTCCCGCAGGGATAGGGAAAGGGTGTTACATCTGTAAAGAAGGGCCAATTCCTAAATTGGTTAAATGTCTATTGGTCACTTACAAAGGCCCCAACAGGATTAGCATATGGGCACAGTGTGACTGGGGTTATAGCAGAAAGTATCCCGAAGCAACAATGGGGGGACGGCTGCAACACAAAAAAGAAACTAAGTTAATATACTTCCATTATAGTGTTGAGTGGGCACTGCTGGAAGAAACCGTAATCCTGCATGTTTATGTGGCAGGGTCTCCCTCTGTGCTTCCCTTAGCCCCTTACCTCCGCTGCGGGCAGTTGCGATGGGTGACTGACTCGCCGAAGGCTCCGGCGGCTACCTGTGCAGGCCGCTGCCATATTGGATTATAGAAATCCTCGGAGAGGTAGGAGCGGAGCACAGCAGAGTGGATGCAGGGGCTGGACACCAGGGTAAATAAAAATCCTTTAATTCACGATCAACATCATGGTAGTGGATAGACAAACTTCTCTTTTTGTCTATCCACTACCATGATGTTGATCGTGAATTAAAGGATTTTTATTTACCCTGGTGTCCAGCCCCTGCATCCACTCTGCTGTGCTCCGCTCCTACCTCTCCGAGGATTTCTACATATGCTCATCATTAGCGTGACGCACGCTGAAGGAACATTCACTTCTTTAACCGTGAGTACCCCAGCCTGTTTTATTACGGCTGGGGGCTTATCCCTATGTACCCATATGCTTCCTAGGGGACAACATACTGTTATCAGGTAGTCAGACATTTATCACTGACTTCACCTGGAGATACAGGTCCTGCAGACACAGGAAGGGGTTAATTTCATGGATTACACGGTATACATGCTATAGAAGCTGCTATAGAAGATTGTTCCTTCCTGGATGTTAGAACACTATTTTGTATATGATACATTATCTGCATATAACTTTGCAAAGATTCCTACCTAGCTGAGCACGGTATTCGGGAGTTTATCTCCTATCTATCGCCATATTGGATTACATTGCACATGCGCGAGGTGCGAGCATGCACATTGGTAGGTGCGCGTGGCGGCCGGTAGGCAGTAGGCTCCGTGGGGAGCTAAAAGCCCCATAAGGCATTGGGGCTGGGAATCATGTGGCACGACAGAGCCAATAGGGCTCCTGGATTTCTCCTGCAACTGAGTGGATACATTTTGCGTGTTGGCAACCACGCTAGTCGGAGCTGGGACAGCAGAAGGGTAGGGTGTGCATGTGCAGGGAGCCAGTGGCCCCTGCACTAGGCCAGATACCCCTTTAGGCCCCAGCTAGGCCCCGACCCCCCTGTATAGTTTGTGGCTGCTACAGGAACTGGCCCTTAGACAGGAACACTGCCCCATTAGCTGCACTAGTGACAGGGACACCAGTGAACGCCGCCCAGAAGTTGCGGCCTGTGGTCTGTGACCAGACCACCACCGAAAGACATAGAGACTCTCTACAGTGTGGCTCACTCCAGCCGGATACCATCCCATGCGGAGGCGGAGTCATCGTGGATTCTGTCTGTCCTTCTGTCGGCGCGCCGGGGTGCTGGGGCAAGTGCACCAACCTCACACCTACAGTAGTCTAGTGGGCAGCGCAGTCTCACACATTAGGGTGTGTATTGGACTCAGAGGACACGGTGGTGGGAAGTTATGGCCGTGCGAGGCTTGGTGGGTAACTGTACCTCATTAGCATTCATTAGTGATGTTTATAATCTAAGTGTTGTTCGTGGTTATGCTGGTTTATATGCTAATGGCAAAGAGTTACTGTTTAACCATATTGGTGTGTATTACTCATATAGGCTCATGCACGGGGTTATCCCACATAGTTAGAATCACGTGCAGGTGGAGGCGCTGTTATCTATCGAATCAGGCACACCCCAGGCTTCCAGCGGCGGAGGCTTAGATCTCCTGTGAGCCACAGGTAACACACACTCCGTAGTCGCTCTATCTCCCAGGGGGTGGGAATGGTAATCAGTAAATGGCTTGGGGATCCCCTGTTCACCCAGTGACGCGTGGTGACTGTATCTGGAATCCGAACCAGATGGGACAGGGGCAATGACAGGGATAATGGGGCCAGAGACTGGGGTATAGGAAGCAACAGTGTCTGGGGCAAAGTCCTTGGCTTCAGCTAGGCCATGGCCTACCGCAGGGGATGTTGGCTGCTTGGACACAGCCACGACAGGCCAGCGTTTCCCTCGGTCTACCACCCTGTAAAAGTAGTGGTCCATTTCTTGCCTGGAGAGGGCGCTACTCACCGGAGCGGTCACAGCACAGTCCCAGTCCGCTCTGGAGGTCGCCTTGTAAGTGACGTCATCCTCTCGCGAGGTCGTGTCATCTTGTGCCAGGTCCCGCACAGGAAGTACGTCATCCGCAGGACGGGGCACCGGGAGCTCGACGCTGTGTTTCATGCGGAAGTAGGCGCTCCTCCGCCGCAGCCTTGGTCGGGGCCTCTTCTAAGGCCTCCTCCATCGGAGCCCGCTCTGCATCACAGGTAAGTGGCTCTCTTCTTGCAGCACCGCTGTAGGGGTCCGCCGGTAGGCGCATCACCCCCGCTGAACTGCTATCACGCTCGTCGTCCGACGAGGCAGGTAGGGACATCTCCGCAGGGGAATGACATTGGGGCCCCTCGCAGTCACTGGCGGCAATCGACATGAAGCGATCCCGCTTCTGTGCCACCAGCGATAGCGATCCCCATCCTCCCTGGGTAGTCACTGTCTCTTCCTTGGGTTCCACCATCGTGAGTTCCGCCTCTGGAACTGGAGTGCACGGACCCCCTGGAACGTTTGTTGGGGCGCACGGGCCCTCCGCATGGGTAGCATCGGCATGGCCCACATCGCATAGCATAAACGATGGGTCATCGGGCTTTGCTGACACCAGAGGACCGGCTCTGGCCTCGTCAGGTTTGATCACCTCACCCGGTAGCATTTGGGTTGCGGTCTCTGGAACCGGCTCGGGCCTTGTCTCAGTCTTCGGGGCTTGGTACACCCCAATGGTAGACATTAGCGGGCTAGACAAAAGATGGCTTGCCCCATTCACAAAGAAAATAGCCCCCCAAACAAGGTCTTCTCCCAGGCATGCACAGTCAGGGCCCAAACACCGCAAGCTGGTGATCCCATCAGTGAGTACATCCAGGAAACCTTCTGGCAGCGAGTAATACGCAAAGTCCATATCGCCTGCTCTTACTTTATGTATACACGGGCACAAAAGAAAGGGGTAACTCATTCCTCTGGCCCGCCATGTTCCATCAGTCTGAGGTTGCGGCAGCTCGCATCCAGCTCCTCCTTCAGTTTGGGTTTGTCTCTCATTGTGCCCCCTCCCTCTGGTGGAGATTAGAGGAGGGGCACTCGGTATTAAGGCGTGACTCTGGCTTTCACTGTGACCCCTCCCTCTGGTGGAGATTAGAGGAGGGTCACTGGGTGTTACCTCATGATGTGGACTCTTCGCTGAGCCAGTCACAGGGCAGGGGGCCGCGGCTCCTGCTTTCGCGCCACTTCCTGCACATAGGTGGGGTTCTAGCTTTCGCGCCAGACCCGGCCAAATCTCTGCAAATACTCTGCTCAAGTCTTTTTGCACGCAGCATGTGTGCCATCCAGACTCTGCGGGAAATGCCATTTTAGATTCTTCGCACCACGCGGTGTACTATCGCATATAGCAGCCGCCATCTTAGGTGAACCCACAATTTTCACTGTAGCGCAACCCTCACGGTTTGGCAGGGAACTCGCTCTCTTGTGAACACTGCAATACATGTAGCCTCTGGCAAGTGGTAAACTCAGCATACCCCAGGCTAGGCAAAACTCTTTCTTTGTATACTGCACACGATAACAGTCCATACACGTGCTCTGCGGTTCATAGTCTGGCTACTGGCTAGTAGTACTCTGGGCTCTTCCATGTGCAGTACTCTTGTGTCTCCCCCTCTTGGCTGCCAGTATCGTGGATCCTATCCAGGGGTCCCTCTTAACTGCGTTAACCAAGCCACCCCCTAGGCATCCTGACTACTCGCCTCAGGTTTGACTAAAACAGCAATAGCCTTGTCTTCAGACCTATTCACCCTTTAGGGCAGTCTAGGGCGTGCTTTGCGAGGTTTTTGACTCAATACAGGAAATGCAGATCATTAAGACAGATACAACAAGAGCCCGCCCCTGTCCCTTATTGGCACAGGCCTGACTGCACTGCTTTCTCTGCCTCACTGATCTGCAGTGAGTGGGGAGAACCCATCTTAACTCCTGGCAAACCTGCCCTTACCTGGGATTATTGCACAGAAGGAGGACAGAATAATAGCCCAAACCTACCAGGGCTATACAGTATCTGCATAAAATATTTGGTGTATTTGAGTGTTAAAAATGCCTTCAGGAACGGAACCTTTCATTTAAACAGTGTTCCTATGGGATAATGTGTTTCGCTTTAAGACGTTTCACTATCCAACGCCATTTTGAGTAAAGCATTGTGTCGGATAACCGAGGACTGCCTATATTCTGTATGTAAGTATTATTTGAGTCCTTCTGTGGCACCACAGTAAAGGAGTTATATTATACCCGGTTGTGTGTGTGTTATTGGGGTATAACCTAATGGTATAAGAGTTCCTATGAGGAGCCATCCTGCTATGCAGGATCTTCATAGGTGGAGGTACTGCACCATAGAGATATATAGAACACACTGTCACCCCAGCCCCCTATGAGCGGTGGCTCAGGCCTTCTGTACGGATAACAGGTACAACCAGTACCGTAATTACCGCTGTTTCCCGTAGGGATAGTGTAACAGGGGACTTATCCCTGTTCAGTAATGTGCCTTTAATCTAGCAGTGTGGTGGTTAACTGCTGGTAGTTAATTACTAAACACCACCTGCCTGATTTAGATTGCTTACAAAAGCCTGTCTGTTCAGACAGGAAGTGACTCCTTAGCACATACCTGAGCTGAACTGGGAGACACTTGTCTTGAGCCCTGCCAGGAGAAACAGCAGAGCTGCTTTCAAGACACAGGGGAAACTTCTAAACCTGAATGCTGACAAACCCTGAAGAAAAGGTAGCAACCAGGGACAGAGAAGATTTTCCCTCCAAACCACAAGGAACAGATAAGACTTTAATTATTAAGAGACTTCTTATATATATGCTTATTCATGCTATGTGTTTTTGGGGCTTGGAGAAATGCTTGACTAAGGGAGATATAAATTAATTGAATAGTGTTTCACTAGAAATACTCCCAAGTGAATAGAAGCTTTGTTTCCCCCCCCCTGTGTTTGGATGATTTCCTGATGAAAAGGAAAAGGCACAATAAAGCCTTATTATAATTTCACTTTATAAAAGTCTCCCAATTGTGTACCTCTGTGAACGTCCTCCTACATATGGTGTCCGAAGTGAGATGAGAGGTGTCTTTGAAGTTAAAAAGGACCGGAGATTTTTATGTGAAATTTTTTGTTATGCTTTTTGCCTACAAACAGTCTGAGCAACGTAGAAAAAAAAAAAAAAACCTCATGCAGCAGAGATCAGAGTTAAAGGGATACACACCACTGAAACTTACACTGCACTGAAACTTACAAAAACCACAGATGGACTCTTTGCCCCAATCCTAAGAGGAGAGAAACTGCTGAAGCAGCTAAAACTTATTTGCCTATCACAAAGTGTAATATGGTCATTGAAATAGGGGTTTTGCCTTCCAGCCATAGTCAGGGTTCAAGAAGTGAGTCAGCCCTTAAAAAGGGATAGGTGTTTGTTGTTTTCAAAAGTTTCGCTGAAGCAGTGAATACAGATGGTGACCCACGAGTGGTACTGATTTTGAAAATAAAGGTTGCCACACCGCATAGGGCCACGCTGCATGTCTTCAGAGCATCGTTGGAAGCAGAGCTTCGATACCAGGTGACTCTGTATGAGAGGGAGCGTGAGAAGGCTCAAAAACTGGAGCAAGAGCTGGAGAGACAGAGAGACTGTTCCATTCCCATGAGTCAGTACACCAAGGAGAAAACAGACGCAGCGGCAACCTTGACGACAAAAATTACAGAGCTCCAGAATATGAAGGAGACTCTGATACAGACTCAGAGAAAGCAAAGTGCACAGATAAATTCCCTGAGAAGAGACTTGCAAGGCGCACTCAAACAGGTTGAGACTCTGCAGACCAGTAACTTACAGATTCCTCCAATACGGAAAAAGGTATTGGCTCTGCCGAAGCACCAGTATCCCACAGTAACTAATGCCTGTGAGGACAAGGGTATAGTGAGAGTTGGGGACTCCACGCAACTTCAAAACAAAATTACGAAGTTTGAGCCACCAAAGAAATCACTAGCCAAACCTACAGCTGCCCAACAGGCAACAAACAGAGGTAGGAGTGCAGAATCAAAGCCAGAAGAATCCTTAGCTGAAGAAGCTGAACTGGCGACTCTGTGGTGTGGAGAAGCCGCAGAAAGACCGCTTCAAGAGCAGAAAACTCTAAGGGCTAGTCCTAACTGCTCTACAACTGTTGCCATACACTTTGTCTACAAAAAGAGGAGTGCCCGACGCAACAGAAATCTCAAGACCGCGCACGCGATAAAAAGACTTTACGTGGAAAAAGTCCTCCTCGAGTGACTGAGGAGTGCTAATCTCAAGCACCTTCGGGAGGAGACAAAAATAAACTGGAGAAAGGGCTCCAATCCCAGCGGGACAGAGGGTTCTCTTCCTCCATCCACTCTCATTCAAGTCACAGAAAGATCTCGAATGAGAGTGGAAGGATGGGCTTTGGCCGTGGTAAGCCCGAGCTTCCCACAAACAGGGGAGGTATGTAACAGGGGACTTATCCCTGTTCAGTAATGTGCCTTTAATCTAGCAGTGTGGTGGTTAACTGCTGGTAGTTAATTACTAAACACCACCTGCCTGATTTAGATTGCTTACAAAAGCCTGTCTGTTCAGACAGGAAGTGACTCCTTAGCACACACCTGAGCTGAACTGGGAGACACTTGTCTTGAGCCCTGCCAGGAGAAACAGCAGAGCTGCTTTCAAGACACAGGGGAAACTTCTAAACCTGAATGCTGACAAACCCTGAAGAAAAGGTAGCAACCAGGGACAGAGAAGATTTCCCCTCCAAACCACAAGGAACAGATAAGACTTTCATTATTAAGAGACTTCTTATATATATGCTTATTCATGCTATGTGTTTGGGGGCTTGGAGAAATGCTTGACTAAGGGAGATATGAATTAATTGAATAGTGTTTCACTAGAAATACTCCCAAGTGATTAGAAACTTTGTTTCCCCCCCCTGTGTTTGGATGATTTCCTGATGAAAAGGAAAAGGCACAATAAAGCCTTATTATAATTTCACCTTATAAAAGTCTCCCAATTGTGTACCTCTGTGAACGTCCTCCTACAGATAGGGAAAGGGTGTTACATCTGTAAAGAAGTGGCAATTCCTAAATTGGTTAAATGTCTATTGGTCACTTACAAAGGAACCAACAGGATTACCATATGGGCCCAGTGTGACTGGGGTTATAGCAAAGAGTATCCGGAATCAACAATGGGGGGATGGGTGCAACACAAAAAAGAAACTAAGTTAATATACTTCCATTATAGTGTTGAGTGGGCACTGCTGGAAGAAACCATAATCCTGCATGTTTATGTGGCAGGGTCTCCCTCTGTGCTACCCTTAGCCCATTACCTCCGCAGCGGGCCGTTGCGGTGGGTGACGGACTCGCCGAAGGCTCCGGCGGCTACCTCTGCAGGCCGCCACCATATTGGATTACATTGCGCATGCGCGAGGTGCGAGCATGCGCATTGGTAGGTGCGCAAGTTGGCCGGTAGGCAGCAGGCTCCGTGGGGAGCTACAAGCCCCATAAGGCATTGGGGCTGGGAATCATGTGGCGCGACAGAGCCAATAGGGCTCCTGGATTTCTCCTGCAACTGAGTGGATACATTTTGCGTGTTGGTAACCACGCTAGTCGGAGCTGGGACCGCAGAAGGGAAGGGTGTGCATGTGCAGGGAGCCAGTGGCCCCTGCACTAGGCCAGAGACCCCTTTAGGCCCCAGCTAGGCCCCGACCCCCCTGTATAGTTTGTGGCTGCTACAGGAACAGGCCCTTAGACAGGAACACTGCCCCATTAGCTGCACTAGTGACAGGGACACCAGTGAATGCCACACAGAAGTTGCGGCCTGTGGTCTGTTACCAGACCACCACCGAAAGACATAGAGACTCTCTACAGTGTGGGTCACTCCAGCCGGATACCATCCCATGCGGAGGCGGAGTCATTGTGGATCCTGTCTGTCCTTCTGTCGGCGCCTCCGGGTGCTGGGGCAGCACAGTCTCACACATTGGGGTGTGTACTGGACTCAGAGGACACGGTGGTGGGAAGTTATGGCCGTGCGAGGCTTGGTGGGTAACTGTACCTCATTAGCATTCATTAGTGATGTTTATAATCTAAGTGTTGTTCGTGGTTATGCTGGTTTATATGCTAATGGCAAAGAGTTACTGTTTAACCATATTGGTGTATATTACTCATATAGGCTCATGCACGGGGTTATCCCACATAGTTAGGATCACGTGCAGGTGGAGGCGCTGTTATCTATCGAATCAGGCACACCCCAGGCTCCCAGCGGCGGAGGCTTAGATCTCCTGTGAGCCACAGGTAACACACACTCCGTAGTCGCCCTATCTCCCAGGGGGTGGGGGAAAGAGCGCTACATTTAATATAAAACCATACAACTTCTGAAAATGTGAATGGTCCCCGTGCCTGGGGATCTGAATTAAAGATTGTTGTACGACAAAAGTTCCTGGCGCCCATTATTCTCCAACGTTACTACCTCATCGCCCAGCCACCTGAACCCAGCGCCTGAGTCAAGGGAACCCATGCGCAGTACACCGACGTCGCCTCCCTAGAAGCCGGGCAGAGAGGGTTACGTATACATTAGGTCACAAGGCCAGTAACACTCCTTCTGGCACAAATATATATGGTGTGGCGGGTTTGGGTTCTGAACTCGCAGGGGTTGTGTGTTAGTATGTGCCAACATCATCACTACATCCGTTGAACATTCTTTAGTATCCTGCATAGATTAGGATATTGCAATGTACAGTATTATGTATGCAAGCCCAGCAAAATAAAAACATAACTTTTCCTAGGCTTGGAAGAAAATGTTACTTTTTATTTCATAACTCAAGATAGTTGAAGCCACCATGTATATATAGTATGTGGAGGGGGAGGGGAGAGAGGGAGGGGGGCAGGACCCAGCATATGTTGCAATCATGAAGCAGAGAACATCCTCAAGGAAATTGGCATTGAAGAACAAACAGATGTACTCAACTGGCTCACATGACGTATGTTTAGAGACAAGATAAGTAGGAATTGTTAGGGTTCTAGCATTGTTTAAGTGTCAGCTGTGCAAGTAGTGCATGTAGGAGAATACTACTAAGCAGGGATATATACAGGGCAAGAAATGAAGGGATTTTAGACTAACAATTATTACAATGGACTATACTGTATATCCATAGGGTTCCCCACGCTCATTTTGCTAGAAAAGACACAGAAATAGAATATGCTAAATATTTAATATTAACTCACAAATTACAACTATACACGACAAATGTATTCAACATAGATATGCATTATGAATAGAGACAAATATATTGTACAGGAATAAAGCAGTATGTCACAGACTATTGTTCAATAAATGAAATAGTCCAGTGTCTTCCCTTTGTCTGAAGATAAATGGTTCCTCCGCTGCATCCCAACTGTATCTCAGTCTGGAATCAGCCACTGACAATCTGATTTGTTCTCTGGTGTTCAGAACACTGAGCTACTGTATGGAGGAACCTTATTTCTACAGACAAAGGGAAGTACTGCAGTACGTAAAGTACTTAATAGTGTGTGAGAATGGGCCAGAAAAACGGGTGTCTCACCCTGAAACGTTGCTCCCCTTTCCAGTTGTAGTGGATTTTTTCTGTCTTTATTTTTTGTCTCTATAGCAGGGTCCCCCTGTTGCCCCATGTCCCCTTACCTCCCGGCGCAGTCGTGCCTGACAGCGGAGACAGGGACAGGTGCAGGTGGCACTGCGGGGGAGTATGGAGCGGCGATTGGCTTGCCGGAGGCTCCCTCTGCAGGGCGCTGCCATGTTAGTGCGCGCACACGTGCGCGGGTATGTTTTGCGCAGGTGCAGTCACGCATGCGCAGAGAGCAAGCTCAGGCGGCGGCAAGAGGGGGAGACGCTCCGTGGGGACTACAGCCCCCAGAAGGCCATGGGCCGAAGAACATGTGATGCCTCACAGCCAATAGGGCACCAGTATTCCCTGCAGCAGGGAATAGATACATTTTGTGTGTTTGCTGCCACGCCAGTCGGAGCTGGGATGCAGATAGGGTAGGTTGTGTATGTGCAGGTGTCTGGGGCACCTACACTAGGCCAGAGATCCCCATAGGCCCCAGCTATGCCCGACTCCACTGTGTAGCTTGTGGTTGCTGCAGGGACACTGCCCCTGTACAAACAGAGCATAGGGACACAGCCAGGACGCGGCGGCATCCTGAGTCAGGGTGATATGGGACCAGATCATTCCCCTGTGATTCAGAGACTATTAAGGTGGTACCATCCTGGAGGGACCCACCCACCGTAGAGATGGAGGCGTCGTGGTTCATCATCGGATCCGTGGATCCCATCTGCATCATCTGCGCGCCCGGTTATGGACACACCCGACAGGTATCTCATCTCACCAAATGCATCAACTATACACGAGCTAGTGGGGCAGCGCTGTCTCACGCACTTGGGTGGGTGGTTGGATCTGTGGACATTGGGATGGTACGGTGCCTGGAGCACCTCAGTACATTGGGGTAAACCCCGCAGGGGTGTGGACACTGTGTTGGGAACGCACGGTGAGGGGTTACGGCCCTGTGAGGCCTAGAGTTGCTGTAGTGGGGTTATGGTTTATGACTGTTCTATTGTTATATGTGTAGCACTGTTTCCCCCACTCCCTGGAAGATATGGCGCTACAGTGTATGTGGTGTGTTACCTGCGGCTCACAGGAAGTCTGAACCTCCGCTGATGGGAGCCTAGGGTGTACCTGATCAGGTTGATGACGGTGCCTCCACCTGCGCAAGATCCTAACAATGTGGGTGTAGCCCTGGTACCCCTGCGGTACTGCAACTACGTGTGTTGCTGTCACCTGTGAGGCTAACAAGAGGCCTGAGCCTCCGCCACTGGGAGCCTGGGGTATACTTATACACAGTGCAGCTCCTCCACTGGTGAGGAATCCCAATGTGGTGGAAGTGTGCCCTTACCAGAACCAACATATACAGTATATACACTCCCAGTTGAAGCACAACAGTATTTACTAAGCAGAATAATAATAACCTCTTACATGAATATCATCACATCATTCCTCATATGGATACCATTGCACCACCCTGAATGTATACCATCCCATCAGCACACATGTCCTATTACATCACCCTTCTGTCCTTTGTGTACTAATGTGCCAGGGCACTTAACCTCTTAGTGTCCACCAGCTGTAAAGTTAATGTAAGTGTGAGGGATAGCGCTTCCCTGTGTTGGGGCCCGTTGGTGCACTTAGTATACTACCTCCCTGGTTATTGTCCTAACCAGGATAATCCTTGGATGATAATCAGCTCCGCAACGTGATCCCACGACGCGATGTGCTGCTCCCTGTAGGAATGGATACACCATCTGACTCCCCAGGGAAGGGATAATCAGCCGGATGATCCTTTAAGAACAGTCTCTGCTATGGAGTCAGATATCCTTTCAGCTATCAAGCTGCACTAGCATTCATGCAATGTCCTGCAGCATCTCTCTCTCTATGGGTATAATGAAGGAGTCCCTGTCTTAAGGCAGTTCCCTATACCATACAGTAATTATCTACAGTGTCTCAGGGGACTAACTGGGCCCTGGGGGTATACCTCTAGCCTAGTCCCTGGAGCACTGCTCTGTGGACACTACCTGCACCTTCAGTGTCCAGGTCTTGACTCATCACTTCCTTTCCCAGCAGGCAGTAGTCTTTCCTTCCTTCAGAAGCAATCCAGCCATCCTATTGGCTATCGGGTGTCACCAGGCAGGTTTCTCCCTAAGCCTCATGGGAGTTGTAGTCTCTCTGCTGCACAATTACCATTGGGACCGCGTGCGCATAGGACACTGTGCATGCGCGACTCTAAAGGCCGCCACAGGGTGCCCTTCTCATGCTCTAACCAGCAAGGACCCCTATCTATCAATCGCCGTCTCTGCGCATGCGCGCGCACAACATGGCGGCGCCATGCCCTTCCAATGAATGGAAGGTAAGTAAACATAATTATGCCCCTTTATAAATCAATAGTAAGACCATACCTTGAATATGGTACCACTCCTTAGAAAATACATTATGGAACAAGAGAGAGTGCAGAGAAGAGCCACCAAATTAATAAAGGGGATGGACAAGCTAGCTTATGAGGAGAGGCTAGCTAAATTAGATTTATTTACATTAGAAAAGAGGCATCTAAGAGGGGGTATGATAACTACTGTATACAAATATATTCGGAGACAATTCAGGGAGCTTTCAAAAGAGCTATTCATCCCAAGGGCAGTACAAAGGACTCGGGGGCATCCCTTAAGGTTGGAGGAAAGGAGATTTCACCAGCAACAAAGGAAAGGGTTCTTTACAGTAAGGGCAGTTACAATGTGGCATTCATTACCCATGGAGACTGTGACGGAAGATACAATAGATTTGCTCAAAAAAAGGTTGTACATGTTTTTAGAAAGGAAAGATAAAGATATACAGGCATATACCAAATAAGTATACATGGGAAGGAAGTTGATCCAGGGAGTAATCTGGTTTCCAATTCTTGGAGTCGAGAAGGAATGTATTTTTCCCATATGAGATATCATTGGATGATATAACACTGGGGTTTTTTGATTGTCTTCCTCTGGATCAATATACTGTAAGTACGGATATAGGATAAAGTATCTGTCGTCTAAATTTAGCATCTGCAGTGGCAATCCCGAGAACGGCTGGTCGTGTTGGGTCCCCAGTAATGCCAGTTAGTCATTTCTTCTGCTCACAGACATTGGCCAGCAGGCATGTCCATAAATACACTCTGTCATTGACAGAGCCAGCCACGTTCTGGTATCCCCTGGGTGCATACAAATATATATGTAACCCCCCTTTGGGATTACTATGGCCTTAATTGATTAACTATGTGGGCCCACATAGTGTAACGCCCCTTTCACATCACATGGTGCTGGGTGACTAGGCAGAATAATAGCTCTATCCTCTTCTGCCTAGTGATAGTGATGTGATTGCAGGATATATATAGAGGTGAGATTTTTTGAGAAGGTAGGTCCCAGGAGGAGTTGAAGAAGAGGGATCTCACTGTGAATATATAGGTTTATAATATAGATATGTATAGTATAGGATAAGGATCCCCTTTATTGTTTTCTAGTTGGGGACAGTGTCACAAATGGCTCCAAACTACTCTAAAGGTTCACAGAGAGGAATCCTATGCCCAGAGGGGAGCTCTGCAGGCCATAGCCCCGAGGCATAGCAGGACCAGCCCCAACGGAGGGGCAGATTGCCGACTCTCACCCGGAAGGCCATGTGATGTAATTTGGAACCCGAGATGGGGATACTGACAACAGATAGAGAGAGAGTAGTACCAGACCTAGCAGGGGCCCAAAGGAGATGGAGCAGTACAGACGCTACACCGCAGAGGGAACCTTTATTTAACAGGAGTTAGTTACACCTCAACACCTTCCTAGCGGGCCGAGATAGGGGCAGCTAGGGAAGATGGATACAGACAGCACATACAGAGAACAGGGATTAAACTAGACACAAAGTCGTGTTTAATGTAACAGAAACTGCGTTAATGGTGAGTAATAAAGCTGCAATTTTTTACTTACAGAGTTCTGATTGTAATGGTCCAATGCTTTAAGGAGCTGCCTGGAAGGGTTCAATGGGGAAAGCATATAGGGCCATATTTAGTAAGCAGTGTTCTGCGATAGTGCACCTTCTGGTGCTGGAATACACCTTACAGCCCATTCCAGTCAACCGGCTGTAAGGTGTCTTAAGGCAGAATGCTGCTTAGTAAATACTGTATTGTCCGAAATGCAGAGAATACAGCAGACCCTCTAATACAGCAGACCCTCTATGGGTTTATTCTATATGCTCCGAAAGCGCCGCCGATCTGCGCCGTCTGTATGGAAAGCCCCATTGACGTGAAAGCAGACCTCGCGGATCTGTGCTTTCGGAGCTTATAGAATAACGCCCTATGACTTTGTATCTTAACACCATATTTTATGGACGACCAACGTTTCCAACATCTCCTTAATTAGAGAGAATGAAAACATCATGATATGAATATCTAGTATCTCCTCCCGTAACTCTTTCTATCGCCTATTTAAACATAGAAGAACTTTGTACTGTTTTTCGGTTTTTACTGCTTACAATACAAATATAATACAGTACATTTCTAACATAGGAGCAAGTGTCTAAACAGCTAAAAAGATTATTTTTTTTTTTATCATTTGTTACCGTTTCGTCACCATAAATGACACAAAATAAGTTATACTTAACATACAGCACTTATACATACAGCACATATCATCTTAGATCTGACTCCAAAAGACTGTTCATGGTCCCAAGGTTCAGCAAAGTATCTGGCTGCTCCTCCTTCTCTTACCGTGCACCCCACAACTGGAACAACCTAACTAAAGCTGTCTCACATTTTAATCTGGTCTGTAACTGTTACACACGCCTATAATACTGTATATATTATCTCTAACTGTGCATGCTGTGTCTTGTATATAATGTATACCCTTTTCACCTATGTAACTGTATTCGTAACCATGTATTATTTGTCATCTTGAGTCTGTGCCCAGGACATACTTGAAAATGAGAGGTAACTCTCAATGTATTACTTCCTGTGAAAACATTTGATAAATAAATAAATACTCACAGAGATTGGAAGCCAAATCAACGAACCCTCTCAGATCTACTGTGCAATACATACTGTAGAAAACTCAACATACAAATTCTATAGGAGCCTTGAAGGTGGTTCTATGAGAAATTTTAATGGCCATCATGTCAAAAGCTACTCTTATAATGCCGTCTTTGTCAGCCCGCATTTTACGTTCTCCCCAAAACCCGTAAAATTTGACACTTATTGACTCTGTTCTTTAACTTAAAATGAGAGGACGACACATTCTTCCTGTCTGACCTTTCAGAGTTAGGATGACCTTCAGCAGCACAAGACTCTCCACCAGGTCCTCCTTCCCACTCATGTCGGCCTTTCTCTGTCAGATGCAGGGCTAAGTGTCTTGAAATATTAATGTGCTTCTATGATGGCAGTGTTTGCTTATATATATGAGTAAAACGGATTTGACTGCCAATCTACTACAGGAGCAAATATTACCAGTGATTATTGGACAAACACCACAAGCTGTAAGCAGTAATATGTTTTCTAAAAGTTGACCTGCCCCCTGCCTTTCTTTCTTTCTTCCACTCACTAGTAACTTTGATTATAATGAATGCCTAAAGCACCCTTTCGTATACAGTCTGGAGCTGCCCGCAGAGTGTGTTTGTGTGCTCATCTATTCTGGGACACGAGCAGCATTAAAGGGAAGGCTGTATAATTTGGATTACTGAAGGCTTAGCACAGAATCCAAATATTTCCTGCTGGAAGAGGTGTAGTGAATTTGTCTGCAAAGAGTTGGTGTAAGAGTCTGTGGCCTAGACAACTCCAGTCCTCAAGCCCCCCAACAGGTTAGGTTTTAAGGCTATCCAAGCTTCAGCACAGGGGGCTGAATCCATGGCCCAGTCTAAGACTGAGACACGGATTGAGCCCCTTGTGCTGAAGCAGTGACTGATTGAGCCACCTGTGCTGAAGCCGGAGTATTCTTAAAACCTGACCTGTTAGGGGGGTTGGCTTGAGGACTGGAGCGGTGCACCCATGGCCTACAGTCATCACACTCAGTTAAAACAGAGTCAATCCCACACCCGAGGGGAAAAAAATACTGATGTTTTTACAGCAACGGTAAAGATAATGGGAACATTTTCACGGGTGGGATATTTTTAAACAAGTCGTGATGTAGTAATTAACGGAACCGATAATTATGACTTAATTACCGCATCGCAAACAAATGGGGGAGGGTAATGTCATATGTAATAAAAATACACAGATTACATTTTGCGAATGTGGTCCATGACAGTGGGAGTTATTGCAGCCACAATCCTGGAAGGAGGGGTAATGGGACCCTTGTGAGTCTCCTGCGAATCTTCAGAAGCAAACTGACGGGAAAGACCATTAGCTCTGGCATTCATAGATCCCGGTCTAAAAGAAAGAATGTAGATAAAGCGGGTGAAGAAGAGAGCCCACCTTGCTTGGCGTGTGTTCAGCCTACGGGCCACCTGAGGTACTCCAGGTTACAGTAATCTGTTAGTATAGTCACAGCTATTGACGTTCCCTCGAGGAGATGTCTCCATTCTTCCAGGGCCATCTTCACTGCCAAGAGCTCACAATTCCCAACATCATAATTACGTTCAGCTGCAGAGAACTTTTTAGAGAATAAACAAGGATGCAGACACGACTGGTAATCCGTTCTCTGCAAGAGTACCGCACAGCCACCAATATCGGAAACATTGATCTCGAGGATGGGTGGACAGAGAGGGTCTGTGCGAGGCCAGAACCCCTGTCTAAAAGGGGTTCAATATAAAGCCTGAATTGGCCTGAGGAATCCAGCAGGGAGCTAGTTAATTGCAGCTACAGACTATTAACCAGTCTCCACCTAGCTTATCAGACAGGTAGAAAAGCCTCCTGCTTGAACTGCAGGGGAGATCTCTTGAGCACAGAGGAACTGTGTTACCAGCAAGAGACTAATGGAAACAGTCGTTTTGTGCACGGAAAGACTGTGCTGCCTGCAAGACACCCTAGAACCAGACCCTCTACATCCAGGGTGCAGCGGACCCTGGAACCCGCCAGGGGGTGGCCCCCAATGGACACAACCCACAGACTGACATAAAGAGCCCCATGCTTCAGGTGTGACGGTGCTCATCTGAAATCAGGAAGCGGACCCGCATGGCTGGGGTAGGGATGCAAATAAACTGACCAGAGCCCAGGGACAGAGTCCTGTAAGAGTATCCATAGTCGTTAAGCAGGCAGAGGTCAGGGCTGGCGGCAGTGGTGCAAAGTCCAATAAACCGCAAATGGTCAGGGCAGGCAGCAAGCAGCAAGGTCTGGGTCATGGTCACGGTCTGGGGTCAGCAACTGGGGAATCCAAACAGACGAAGGGGTAAGACGTGACAGCGTAGACATACGTAGAACCTTGCTCAGCTACTCCCACTAGGAACTGCAGCCTTATATAGCAGGCTGCCAGTACCCAAAATGGCCACAGTGAGCAGAAAGGGCAGGTGACTTGGAAAACCCGAACCGCTGCAAAACCTGGCATGGATCGAGCAGAATCCTTACAGTACCCCCTCTTGAAGAGAGACCTCTGGGTGATCTAAGCCGGTTTGGCATGGAATTTCCAATAAAATGCCCGGACCAGGTTGGGAGCATGGACATCGCTGGATTTGATCCATGAATTTTCCTCGAGTCCATAACCCTACCAATGGACCAAGTACTGTAGCCCGCCACGGGATCTACGTGAATCCAGTATTTGGCTTACTTCAAATTCCTCCTGGCCATCCACCACGAACGGTCTAGAGGAGCAGGGCTAGGAGGAGAGAAGGTATTCTGGACGAACGGCTTGAGGAGGGAGACATGGAACACTGGGGGTTTTCTTAAATTATCCGGAAGTTCCTGTTTGAACGCCACAGGGTTGACCTGTTTCAGGATTTTGTAAGGTCCAATGAACTTAGGACCAATTTGGAGGAAGGCAGTTTTAAGCGGATATTTTTCATAGCCAGCCAAAACCTGATCTTCCATTTGAAGCGGGTGCACGGTCGTTGATGTTTATCCGCCTGGGTTTTTTGCTGGAGGGCGGATTTGGTCAGGTTGACCTGGATTTTCTTCCAGAGTACTTGGCATTCTTGGATTTTGTCATCCCCTGCAGGAACTCGAGAGAGGGGACTGGAAGGAGGAAGGGCTGCGGGATGGCACCCGTACGCACAAAAGAACAGTGAATCCAGTGTTGAGTCATGTTTCATGGAATTGCGGGAAAACTCGGCCCACGGGAGCAGATCAACCCAGTTGTCCTGTAACTCAGAAACAAAGCATTGGAGGAATTGTTCTAAGGACACACGGAGGGGCGGAGCCAAGCTCCGTAGGAACTGTGAAAGCCCTGCGTGGGCGCATGCACTCTGTATGGTGTGTGGGGAGGCTGTGCAGCAGGAGGCAAGGAGGAAGCACGCCGCGGGGCACGCCTTCGCAAGTCACTTGAAGCGGGATGCTGTGCAGCAGGAGGTAAGGAGGGAACATGCCACAAGGGATGTGTTCCCCGATTCCTTACACTTTTGGCTTTCAGTATCAATGAACACACAGGCCCTACAAGCTCTAACCCCAAAAACCACCATATCATATATATTTGTATAAAAAAGATTGCTATGAGTGTGGTCATATGTATAAAATAAAAGACAAAAATACCCAAGCTACATCCAATGTGACGAAATACATAGTTAAATTCTTCAATGTTCATATTCTCATGAGTAAGGGTCATTTATTTAAACCCTTTGGCCAAAGCATTATAAGTCTGTGGCCACGTCACGGAATGACCAGTATGCAGCCACGTCACGGCATGACCAGTATGCAGGTCCTATCACTACCTATGAAAATGTTGTCGGTATTCTGGTATCGTCATTCTACATCTCTTTGCTTGGTGAACTAATAAAATCTTTTGGCTTTCAGTATCATCTCTATGTCACTCAAATTTACCTCTCCTCCCCCAAACTCTCCCCCTCTCTCTTGTCCCATTTCCAACTGTCTCTCCACAACCTCCTTCTGGATGTCCCACCGTTACCTGAAGCTTCATATATCCAAATCAGAACTGATACTCTTTCCTGCTTCCACTGTCACAAACTACACTCAAACTCTCCCTCACTGTCAATCATACCACAATCTCATTTTACGCAAATTCGCTGCCTGGGGGGTCATCTTTGACTCGACCCTCTCCTTCATTCCTCATATTCACTCCCTAATTATGTCCAGCCGTCTCCACCTCCGAAATATCACCAGGATATGTCCTTATCGTGTCCTCACGACGCAACTAAAATCCTAATTCACTCATCTTGTCCCACCTCGACTACAGACCGTAGTCTATGGCAATCTTCTCCTACCTGGAATCCACCTTGTCTGCCTGCCCCAACTCCAATCCATCCAATAGGCTGCTGCCAGACTCATCTACCTAACTCAACGCTTCACTTCAGCTGTGCCACTATGCAAATCACAACACTGGCTTCACATATCTTATAGAATACATTTTAAAACCCTTGTTCTGACTTACAAAGCTCTCAACAATGCTGCCCCCCCCCCCCACATCTCAGCGCCAATTATATATCACTAAACGCCTCCTAAGTTTTGCCTATGACATCTGCCTTTCCTGCTGCCTTATTACCTCCTCTCACACCCACCTACAAGACTTCTCCAGTGCTGCTCCCGCTCTCTGGAATTCCCTACCATGCGCCATCAGACTCTCCCCAGCTTTCAGACATTTAAAAGCTATGTACATTTTAATTTATAAAGAGTAGTGGTGAGGGAAAATGTAGTGGCCCTCTCAGTATGGAAATTAAAAAAAACTAGTGTAACTGTACCCTCCAGTACCATCACTATTTCTCAATTAAATATTGTGAAAGGGTTAATGATCAATATTTCAGACATGTAGGGACATCCGTGACATTGCTGATGTCAGAACAAATGAGATCAGGTGCGAATCACACTTTTTGACACAAGTGCAAACATGGTTAGCGTCAAGGGAATTGCTGTGTTCCACAGGAGCTTAACAACTGAAATGTGACTGTCATAAGAGCCGGCACTGCTACATATTGCCTGCTTGATAGCTGTGGGTCTCACTCTGACCCAGTACACCTCTGGCATTTATGTTCCTTATTTCGTACATAATACCAACAGGCTGCACTTCTTCTTTCGTTTGGCTCTCACAAGCCATAGCATCACATAAAATGACAGCAGACGAGGATCATTTTGCCAACCCAGTTTAAGGACCGACAGTATTAGCTATTTTACTGTCAGGGCAAACCAATCTGTGGTCACTTATTGTGTCAGAGCGGTTAAGGATAGTGCAGTCTTCAATCAACTGTTTCTTATTAGCTAGGATATAGTCCGTTTAACTCTTTATTCCATTAGGTCCATTCCATGTCCATTTCCTATTTGGATTTTTCTTCTTGAAGAAGTTGAATTGATTCATGAAATGTAAGCCTTCACATTCTGCATATTCTACCAATCGGTCATTCCCGCTGCATTAACCCTACTTACCCCCTAACGCTACCTCTTTCTGCTGGGTACAAACCTTTGCATTGAAATCTCCAATAATGATCCTGAGGTGGCAATTTCCTTTGTTGTTAAGTTGGTTGATTTCATGGTAGAAGTCTTCCACTTTATTGTCTCTGTGACTCGGTGTTGGAACAGACACAGGTAATTTAAAGCGTGTATCTCTTAGTCAATTGAATGAAGATTGTGGCTGCTTTTTTCTGTTGAACTTTCATACTCCTGTATGTGTGTTACTTCACTTCTTGTTTTTTATGATGCCTAATCCACTGATTCTTCCATTTTCTTTACCTCTGTAATTTAATCGGTGTCTGCGTTTGAGCTCAGTGAGGCCTTCGTTTTTTCTTCCTATTAAAAAATGTATACTGTATACCAGTAGTGACCAAGGGCAGAAAAGGTAATGGGGGACTCTCGCTACAGCATAATAGGAGTACCATTTTGGGAGGTTCTTCAAAAGGGCGTAAATATCGAAAAATTTACTGAAAAAAAGAAACAAAGTCCCAGTATGTGGAGCGCTCAAATCCCAACAGTGTTGGCTGGGAGGTAGTAAGGATTCAAATATAAATCTTTATTACTATATTAGGGTAAAATAAAGGCTCAAATAAATGACTACAATCTAATAAACAAACCTTGGCTGAGACTTGTTCTTCAATGAATTTTTATTATTCTATGTATTTATTAGAGTGTAGTCATTTATTTGAGCCTTTATTTTACCCTAATATAGTAATAAAGATTTATATTTTAAGCACTACTAACCACCACCCAACACCGTTGGGAATTAAGTGCTACTTATACTGGCACTTTCTTTCTTCTTGGGGTTCGTATACTGAAGACAGCACCAACTTAAAAATTTAAAATGTGTTAATGGAACTCTATTAGAGTTTAGAGTAGTCCCTAACATATACAGATGAGTACACGAGTTTCTAAAGCTTGCCTTAAACTAGCCCGGTTACATTCTGGGTATGTGCTGGATGTAACCTGGCTAGTTTAAGGCAAGTTTAAGGCATTTCTGCATTGTATTGTATAGTATGTCTTTATTTGTATAGCGCCATTAATGTACATAGTGCTTCACAGTAGTAATACACGTAGTAATCATATAAATAACAAATAATAAACAGGTATAAATAACAGGTCATGGGAATAAGTGCTTCAGACAAATGTAACATTTAGGAAGAGGAGTCCCTGCCCCGAGGAGCTTACAATCTAATTGGTATGTAGGAGGAAGGTACAGAAATTGTAGGAGGGCATTTTGGTAAGTGCTTCTGCAGGGGGCCAAGCTTTATGTATCGTGTCTAGTAATATCTACAGTGCTATTCATATGCTTCTTTTAGCAAGTGTGCCTTAAGGTGGATCTTAAAGGTGGATAGAGTGGGTGCTAGTCGGATATCGAGGGGAAGGGCATTCCATAGGTGTGGGGCTGTCAGTGAGAAAGGTTTAAGGTGGGAGAGGGCTTTAGATACAAAGGGGGTAGAGAGAAGACATCCTTGAGCAGAACGCAGGAATCGGGATGGTGCATAGCAAGAAATTAGGGATGAGATGTAAGTAGGGACAGATTTAGAAAAGACGCTGAGACAGATTTAGGAAAGAGTCAAGTGATTCTGGCAGAAGCGTTTAGGATAGATTGTAGGGGAGACAGGTGAGAGGCAGGAAGGCCGGACAACAGAAGGTTACAGTAGTCGAGACGGGAGAGAATGAGGGTCTGAGTCAGAGTTTTAGCAATCGAGCAACAGAGGAAAGGGCATATCTTTGTAATATTACTGAGGAAAAAGCGACAGGTTTTAGAGACGTTTTAAATGTGAGAGGAAAATGTGAGAGAGGAGTCAAGTGTGACCCCTAAGCAGCGTGCTTGGGCTACTGGGTGAATGATGGTACTTCCAACAGTTATGTGGAAGGAGGTAGTAAGGCCAGGTTTGGGAGGAAGTATGAGGAGCTCTGTTTTGTCATGTTAGGTTTAAGTTGATGGAGGGCCATCCAGGATGATATCGCAGAGAGGCATTCTGAGACTTTGGTCTGTACAGCTGGTGTAAGGTCAGGGGTTGAAAAGTAAATTTGTGTGTCGTCAGCATAGAGGTGATATTTAAACCCAAGGGATGTGATTAGGTCACCTAGAGAAAGTGTGTACAGAGAAAAGGGAAGAGGTCCCAGGACAGAACCCTGTGGCACCCCCACAAAGAGATCTATGGAGGAGGAGATGGTGTTAGCAGAAGAGACACTGAAAGTATAATCTGAGAGGTAAGAAGAGATCCAGGATAGAGCTTTGTTACGAATACCATGAGTATGGAGAATGTGAAGGAGAAAAGGGTGGTCCATGGTGTCAAATGCTGCAGAGAGGTCGAGTAATATGAGCAGAGTCTGATGACCTCTGTCTTTGGCAGCATGGAGGTCATTAGTTATTTTAGTGAGGCTGTTTCAGTCGAGTGAGCAGTGCGGAAGCCAGATTGTAGAGGATCTAGGAGAGAATGGGCGTTGAGAAAGTGGAGCAAGCGAGAGAAAACAAGACAATCAAGGAGTTTGGAGGCAAAAGGCAGGAGGGAGACAGGTTGATAGTTAGAAAGACAGGTAGGGTCAAGCTTGCTGTTTTTGAGTAATGGTATAACGGGTGCATGTTTGAAGGAGGAGGGAAAGGTACCAGAATAGAGGGAGGTGTTAAATATGTGTGTGAGCATAGGGGTTATAGTAGGAACAAGATGTTTTAGGAGATGGGAGGGAATGGGGTCAAGAGGGCAAGTGGTAGAGGGAGAAGAGGAGATCAATAGTGATACATCCTCCTCTGTGACAGCAGAAAAAGAGTCAAGGAAGGCAGGAGGAGAGTTAGGAAGCAGTGTAGGATGGGAGGAGGAAACAGAGGGGATGTTCTGACGAATGGATTTCACCTTTTCCATGAAGTAGTCAGCAAAGTCCTGAGGTGAAATGGAGGAAGAAGAGGCAGCAGGGGGTGGTTTGAGTAGAGAGTCAAAGACAGAAAAGAGTCGGCGTGGGTTAGACTTGTGTGTGTTGATTAGTGAAGTAAAGTAGGTTTGTTCAGCTTGAGACAGAGCAGAGTTGAAACAGAATAGCATAAATTTGTAGTGAAGGAAGTCTGCGAGAGTGTGAGATTTCCTCCAGAGGCGTTCAGTGGAACGAGTGGAGGAGCGCAGCATGCGCGTGTGGGAATTTAGCCAGGGTCTGGGGTTAGAAAGGCGAGGGCGGCAGAGAGAAAGCGGGGCATGTAGCTTAAGCGAGGAGGACAAGGCAGAGTTGTAGTTTCTGACCAGGTTTTCAGGGTCTGTAGCTTAACTGAGAGAGGAGAGGGAGAAGCGTAAAGCGGAATCAAAGGCTGGTAAGTTAATAGAGTGCAGGTTTCTGCAGAAACGAGGGGTAGATGGAGATGGAGAAGGGGAGATACGAGATAGAGAAAATGAGATGAGGTGATGGTCAGAGAGAGAAAGGGGGAAATGGAGAAATCAGAGAGAGAAAGGGTTTTTGTGAAAACTAGGTCTAGGTAGTGGCCATCCTTGTGGGTGCTAGCTGCAGTCCACTGTTGAAGGCCAAAGGAAGAGGTTAGAGAGAGAAAGCGAGAAGCCCAAGGGAGAGAGGGGTCATCAATGTGGCAGTTGAAGTCCCTAAGGAGAAGAACAGGGGAGTTTGAGGAGAGAAAGAAAGAGAGCCAGGATTCAAAGTGAGAGAGAAAGGCAGAAGGGGGGTGAGTAGAGGTAGGTGGGTGATAGATGACCGCCACATGGACAGGAAGAGGAAAGAAGATCTGGACAGTGTGAAACCTCAAAGGAGGGAAAAGCAAGCGAAGGAGGAATAGGAAGAGTTCGGCAACGGCAGAGAGAGGAAAGGAGTAGCCCCACGCCTCCACCCCTGTCATCAGTATGCGGAGTGGTGGAAAAGGAAAGGCCACCATAGGAGAGGGCAGCTTCTAGAGCAGAGTCAGACCGAGTGAGGCAGGTCTCAGTTATAGTGAAGAGAAGCAGGGAGTGAGAGAGAAATAAGTCATGCACAGAGAGGATGTGTCACTGCTGATCTCCTCCCTCTACCACTTGCCCTCTTGATCCCATTCCCTCCCATCTCCTAAAACCTCTTGCTCCTTCTATAATCCCTATGCTCACACAGATCTTTAACTCTTCCCTCTACTCTGGTACCTTTCCATCCTCCTTCACGCATGCAACCGTTATACCATTACTCAAAAACAGCAAGCTTGACCCTACCTGTCTTTCTAACTATCAACCTGTCTCCCTCCTGCCTTTTGCCTCCAAACTCCTTGAACGTCTTGCATTCTCTCGAGTGCTACACTTTCTCAACACCTATTCTCTTCTAGACCCTCTACAATCTGGCTTCCGCACTGCTCACTCTACTGAAACAGCCCTCACTAAAATAACTGACGACCTCCATGCTGCCAAAGACAGAGGTCATTACACTCTGCTCATATTACTCGACCTCTCCTTCACATTCTCCATACTCTTGGTATTCGGAATAAAGCTCTATCCTGGATCTCCTCTTACCTCTCCCATCGTACTTTCAGTGTCTCTTTTGCTAATACCTCCTCCTCCTCTATTGATCTCTCTGTGGGTGTACCCCAGGGCTCTGTCCTGGGACCCCTTCTCTTTTCTCTTTACATACTCTCTCTAGGTGACCTAATCACATCTTTTGGGTTTAAATATCACCTCTGTGCTGACCACACACAAATTTACCTTTCAACCCCTGACCTTACACCTGCTATACAGACCAAAGTTTCTGAATGCCTCTCTGGAATATCATCCTGGATGGCCATCCGCTGACTGAAACTTAACATGGCAAAAACAGAGCTCCTTATACTTTCTCCCAAATCTGGCCCTTCTACCTCCTTCCACATTACTATTGGAAATACGATCATTCAGCCAGTAGCCCAAGCACGCTGCCTAGGGGTTACACTTGATTCCTCTCTCTCATTCTCCTCTCATATTCAAAACGTCTCTAAAACTTGTCACTTTTTCCTCCGCAATATCATAAAGATACGCCCTTTCCTCTGTTACTCGACTGCTAAAACTCTGACTCAGGCCCTCATTCTCTCACGTCTCGGTTACTGCAACCTTCTGCTGTATGGCCTTCCTGCCTCTCACCTGTCTCCCCTACAATCTAGAAGGATAGTTGGTGAAGATAGAGCACAGCTGCAGACGCCCTGCAATGTGAAGCAGGGAAAACAAAGCCAGGCCACTCCGCAATAGTAACAAAAAGTGTATTAAGCAAGCAAACACATACAGGGAACAAAAATAGAACAGATAGAACGCACCTACGCGTTTCGTACAATAGTACTTTATCAAGGTGAAGCAAGAGTAAAATAACAGCCTATTTATACCCACCTTAAACACTTCTAATCAACTGGGTTGCGGCGTCATGCGCCGGCAGCTGCAAGCAGTTGCGGCAGAGTGACGCGCATTCACAGGGATCAGGGTGTATCAGGCAGTACACAGGGGCTGCCACGTGACCTCCGTCGCATCATAGGGATGACGTCATCAGCGTGCGGCACGTAGGCCAGTCACGCTGACGCAGAGTCCATCTCCATTAGTTCGGGATATGTCACGTGATCCTAATAGTTTTTTTACAACACAAAACTTTATTAGTGAAACATAATATGTAAACAAACAGTAAAAAAAAAAAAACATTAAAAAAACCAAATCAATGGCTGGTTAATATGATTTCACAAACTGAGTTTTAACAAGAGACTCATTAGACTATTAAGTCACAGACTCCCAGTCTAGGTATAATATATATTATTGTAGAGATTTGATCTATATACTTTCATTGAATAATATATTATAATAATAAACAGATACAGTCATAATACCATACCCATTCCTGGGACCGAAATAGAACCTTGCTAGTTCATGGAGGCTTGTAAAACAGATGTATATATATTGTTATTACATCATGATAAAAAACAGTTTGTAGAAATAGAAAACTTGAAGTACAATATACATTTTGAATTTCTAATACATCTAAGAGAGGAGAAATATGATACCTATTATGTGTCTTATATACTTTAATTAAGATATGAACACAAACTGGGATTGCATAACTAATATTAAGCATTAAGCAATATCAGACAGTATTTGATACAACTATGATCATTGAAGACCATTATAATAACAAAATATATATATGAAATCAGTATAACATAGAATTAATGAAAAATTCATTAGAAAATTATTACATTACTAAAGAAAAAATTGATTAATAAAATAAAAGTGTAATCAATCAATCAAAATTATTTAATTATTAATGTTAATTTCATAATTGGTAATACATTTGTAGATCAAAAGATTTTATCCCCCCCCTCTTTTGATCTACAAATGTATTACCAATTATGAAATTAACATTAATAATTAAATAATTTTGATTGATTGATTACACTTTTATTTTATTAATCAATTTTTTCTTTAGTAATGTAATAATTTTCTAATGAATTTTTCATTAATTCTATGTTATACTGATTTCATATATATATTTTGTTATTATAATGGTCTTCAATGATCATAGTTGTATCAAATACTGTCTGATATTGCTTAATGCTTAATATTAGTTATGCAATCCCAGTTTGTGTTCATATCTTAATTAAAGTATATAAGACACATAATAGGTATCATATTTCTCCTCTCTTAGATGTATTAGAAATTCAAAATGTATATTGTACTTCAAGTTTTCTATTTCTACAAACTGTTTTTTATCATGATGTAATAACAATATATATACATCTGTTTTACAAGCCTCCATGAACTAGCAAGGTTCTATTTCGGTCCCAGGAATGGGTATGGTATTATGACTGTATCTGTTTATTATTATAATATATTATTCAATGAAAGTATATAGATCAAATCTCTACAATAATATATATTATACCTAGACTGGGAGTCTGTGACTTAATAGTCTAATGAGTCTCTTGTTAAAACTCAGTTTGTGAAATCATATTAACCAGCCATTGATTTGGTTTTTTTAATGTTTTTTTTTTTTTACTGTTTGTTTACATATTATGTTTCACTAATAAAGTTTTGTGTTGTAAAAAAACTATTAGGATCACGTGACATATCCCGAACTAATGGAGATGGACTCTGCGTCAGCGTGACTGGCCTACGTGCCGCACGCTGATGACGTCATCCCTATGATGCGACGGAGGTCACGTGGCAGCCCCTGTGTACTGCCTGATACACCCTGATCCCTGTGAATGCGCGTCACTCTGCCGCAACTGCTTGCAGCTGCCGGCGCATGACGCCGCAACCCAGTTGATTAGAAGTGTTTAAGGTGGGTATAAATAGGCTGTTATTTTACTCTTGCTTCACCTTGATAAAGTACTATTGTACGAAACGCGTAGGTGCGTTCTATCTGTTCTATTTTTGTTCCCTGTATGTGTTTGCTTGCTTAATACACTTTTTGTTACTATTGCGGAGTGGCCTGGCTTTGTTTTCCCTGCTTCACATTGCAGGGCGTCTGCAGCTGTGCTCTATCTTCACCAACTATCCTTCTGGACTTCTTATCTGATGGACTGCACGCTATTGATCTTGAGAGTGCCCCCCCCGGATGTGCAGGTAAAGTGCCAATGTGCCTTATCTAAACCCTGCTATTCAATGGACATAGTTCCTTCAATTATATACTGTTAGGGTGTTTATTGTGTACATCACAGTGGCTGTCCCAACTGACTCCACTTGTCACTTCCCCTACAGCTATTACGCATTATTGCCTTATTGAGGGGCACTCCGTCGTCGCCAGACCACCAAGCTTATGGTCTCAATCACAATTATGTTACAGAAGTTACCGGTCTGATTCTGAGCACCACATATACCACATTTCCTCCCCTACAATCTATCCTAAACACTGCTGCCAGAATCACTCTACTCTTTCCTAAATCTGTCTCCGCATCTCCACTCCTGAAATCCCTCTCCTTGCTTCCGATCAAATCCCGCATCTCACACTCAATTCTCCTCTTCACTTTTAAAGCTTTACATTCTTCTGCCCCTCCTTACATCTCAGCCCTAATTTCTCGCTATGCACCATCCCGACTCTTGCGTTCTTCTCAAGGATGTCTTCTTTCTACCCCCTTTGTATCTAAAGCTCTCTCCTGCCTTATACCTTTCTCACATTCTGCCCCGCTCCTCTAGAATGCCCTTCCCCTCAGTACCCGACTAGCACCCTCTCTATCCACCTTTCAGACCCACCTTAAGACACATCTGCTTAAAGAAGCATATGAATAGCACTGGATAATC
This sequence comes from Ascaphus truei, assembly GCF_040206685.1. Classification (NCBI taxonomy): domain Eukaryota; kingdom Metazoa; phylum Chordata; class Amphibia; order Anura; family Ascaphidae; genus Ascaphus; species Ascaphus truei. The sequence continues at coordinate 530,584,186 of NC_134483.1, forward strand.
CTGGACACATGATACATAAAGGCTGGCCCCCTGCAGAAGCACTTACTAGAATTCCCTCCTTATGTCTCTGTACGTTCTCCCTACCTACCAATTAGATTGTAAGCTCCTCGGAGTAGGGACTCTTCCTTAATGTTACTTTTATGTCTGAAGCACTTATTCCCATGACCTGTTATTTATATTATTTGTTATTTATATGATATGTATTACTACTGTGAAGCGCTATGTACATTTATGGCGCTATATAAATAAAGACATACAATACAATACAATAGGGGCACTTGTTACAAAGGGAGCGAGCATTCCAAAGTGCACTTGAGAAAGGGAGAGAGGAGGGAGGGTGGCAGGGGATGGGTTTGAGGTTGGAGGGGATGACACCAGAGGGAGTAGATGTTGCATTTGACAGGCGAGGGCATGTAGACGTAAGGCAGGGACCAGGATTGGGAGAGATATCCCCAGAAGCAAGGAGGAGAGGCATGGATAGAAAGTAAATGTGTGAGGATGATTTGTAGGGGTGTGTTTTAGTGCAGGGAGAATAGCTGTGTGGTGTCTGAGAGCACAGGTAAGAAAGGAGTTCATGTGAACTGAGAAGCAGTGAAGGAAGGAGAGATGGAGATATATGAATAGAATTGGAGACATGGGGCTGGTAGAAAGAAATGTGTATTTTGAAAAGAAGCGAGCTCAGAGCAAATATAAATAGTAGCAGCGTCATGGCAGCAGTAGTTTTGTGCTGAGATGTGTGGTCTGGGATACAAAATGTCCACCTTTCCAGCGTAGTTCACATCCAGGATTGAGGGTACGTAGGTGTTCTGTAGTCCCCTTGTTTCCCTCCTGTTGAACTCCTTGTTAAACTCGACCATGCCACTTAAAACTGGGCCACTTTGAATCTTGGGCTGCTTTCACTGACCTGCATTGACTAATGACCATAGGATTAACACAGCAGGGATCCCTGGCAGTCCCATTCAGTTTGAATGGGAATGCTAGGGACCCCTGCTGTTAATCTGATGGGCCATTAATCAATGCAGAAATGCTGGGTCTAGTTTAAGGCAAGTTTAAGGCATGTATCCAGCATGTACCTGGGTCTTTTTGTCAATTGCCACTGGTTTCTGTTAGAATAACCGTGGGCACTACAGTAAGGACACACTTGTATAAGAAACATTGAAAAACTACACACACATACAAATCAGCAGTGCTTGACAAATCACCCAAAAACCAACTTGCGGAAACAAAAAATCTACTCGCCCCTAGCCCCACCCCTTGCCCCACCCCTGCTTTTAAATAAATGTGAAAGTTATAAATTAATATGTCAATAAACAATAGCGTTCCACAGTAATAAAATGAGTTTTATTGTACAAGCATATGCAGGGAGACAACTTTGGAAAAAGCTCCCTGGCAAAGATAAATGACAGTACATTTTATACAATTCCAGTACGTGATACGCCCCACATAATGCTACAGAAAACATATTTTATGTAAGCAACCTATATTCTACATATTCCGGCCTATGTCTTGGGGTTGAGTTTTAAACATTCTGCAGCCTAGGGTGCACAGCTGCAGATAAGGGAAATGGCTACTGTCTCAATACATCACATAATCTGAGGGTCAGCTATTTCTGGGAATTGGTGGGAGCTCATTTTTACTGGGAGTAACTGCAGAAACATCCTGCTTGCATGCATCTTTCATACTGCATTTACTCAGAATGGCAGAACAGACAAAATGGTTGCTATGGTCAAAATGGATGACTTGTAATCCTTTCCTTGTGACTGACAGCCCCCCCCCCTGGATGACCCCTAACCTTCCTCACATCCACACATCCAATCTTCTCAGTCCCCTCTTTTTATTCTTTAAGAGACAGTCTATTTAATGATAACTGTTAACCATTTTCATAGTCCTGCTAGATCAAGAAGTGGTCCAATTGTGCATAACTTGATTCCTTTCCGGTCATTATAATGGCCCAGTTGATTTCTTTTTCAGCCTCTTCTTCTGGGGGAATCCCGACATCTTCATCACCGAAAGAGGCATAGTGTCAGTGGGGGGTACAACGCACTTCTGGATTAAAGTTTTGCTGCATATGACACATACATAGAGAGTGATGAGTAGGACTAACACACATACAAGCGCATTCACAAGCCTCGCTCCCAGGGAACCAATCGAACCACCAATCCCAGCGGATCGTGAATCTTGGATAAATACACAACATTGTTCTAACTAGGGCGCATACATACACCTCCCTTTGAGGCTAAACCTTTTGTAACTGCTAAGTACCTTGAGTCCCATTGGGAGAATAGTCATATAAAAACAAAGTTATTATTATTATGAAGTTGGATATCCTCTTACACAGTTAGCAAATGTGATTCCTTATTTGTATAATATTTTGATGGATTTGGTAGTCGGTGAATGATTGTTGTGTGTCAGCAAAGAGACAAAAAAAGTATCTCATGCAATAATAAATCAGCAGAACTACTGTAAGAAATATTCGAACATAAGTTGCAGAGGCCCCCCACTTTTCCCTGAGGCATTTCAATTAAATGCCGGGGGACTGCGCAAGGCCTCTGCAACCTCAACTTACTGGGATTCAGCCGGTTTCTGGTCATGTTGCCATGACAACGCCGCGGGTCATATGACGTTATACGTCGTCACATTAACGCGCGTCAAATGACGCTGCAGGGTCACGTGACCCGTGGCGTCATTTGATGCCGGGTCACTGGAGAGGGTGGGGGCGCGAGCGCTGGGGCCGGGACACAGGTGGGGCGCAGCAAAAAAACATTGACCACCCCTGCTATATAGCACCCTTGCTAATTTAATCCCAGTGAGTCATGGTCCCTAGGCAGTATAGGGGTTAATTTTTCCCTAGGCCTTAGTATGTTGTAATTAATGTTTCAAGTTCATGGTCAGTGTTTGGCACCGCCTTAGTTGTGGAAGTTGCCAGATGGTCACCTGATATGGGGTGACCTGATTATAATATTTGGCCCATCTTTTAATCTGCCCAGCAACAGGGTTGGGTACCTAAGATGTATAAGGCAAGGTTGGACTTTTTTTGCTTTGGATCCCAGGAGGAACCAGAGGAGGGGATCCCACATGTACATATGTAAGTACCTAGGTAGGTTAGGGTAGTAGTCCTTTATTGTATTGGAAGATAGGGAAGTGCCCATGCAGATAGGCTCCCTAGAAGGGTAGTGGGACAGGAGGGGGTAACCAGGCTATATAATATAAGGTCATGCCTGTTTGGTTACCCCTGCTCCATGTATAAGGGTCCCAGAGAGTTAGCTCTTGGGCCCAGTAACATTGTATTATTGCATTGTACTTTTTGTAATAAAAAACATTTTTTTGTGTTTTTCCCTTTGCGCGCATCACATCGAGCAGGGATTGCCAGGGTATGAGTTTCAAGAGGGGTTTTGCGGAGGAACTGTTGTCCGAATGTGCCTAGGAGGCTGGGTCCAGAGTTACTGGTTCCCCAACAAATGTGTCCAGGAATCATGCTTGATTCTCGGATACATGTAGGCACATTGTCACGGCAATACTGCCCCTTGAAAACGTAATCGCGACTCACCACTAGGCTGCCCTGCTTCAGCATAACTCGGAAAGGAGAATGAGGCAAAGGGATCACTATGCATCCCTTTAGCTGAGGAAATCCCTGGGCTAAGGGGGTATCCCAGCTAGTGCTAAGGTGACTCACAAACAGTATATGGTTTGTGGGTGCCCAAACGTACATAAGGTTGGGGGGACTCAAAGTCCAAACTGAGTCAAAGGGAAAATGTGTGGGGAAATAAGGCAGGCAGAAATAAAGAGACAACATTTTCCCCCTTTCTGTTCCCTGTACCCTAGAGACTTCAAACTTTGGGAGCCTAAGTCTTAGGTGTTTTTTTGGGTGAAAAACCAAGTCTTTTTGATTGCAGGAGGTCTGGGGACAAAGTTACCGATGGCCCTATAATTCTCCCCGGCTTACTCGCACTATTTTCGGGTACTCGGGGTGAGTTGCACTGGGACAATAAAGTGTCTCCCAGACTCCTAGTTTTCAACCCCAAGATCCTCACCTAAAGTCCCACATAGTTGGAGGGGTTCCCCGAGACTCAGAGTTTATCCAAATGTATTGGTAATTTGTTTAAATATTCGGAACCCATGTCCAAACAGGCAGCCAGTGCAAACCCATAGGCGCCGGTATGTCTGCTGGACATCGGAGTTCAAATCAGCCAGCGGGGAAAGGTTGAGTGCTATGTCCGGAGATCAATGGCAGTCCTCCGGGATGCCCCTTGTTCTGCCAGACCTAGGGGCGCCTGCCCAGCGGGTGGCATTGGATAGCTGGGGGGAGATGTGACAGGCTTGCGCATGTCCCTTGGCTATTTCGAATTTCCCGCTGACGCAGCTTTCCTACCCGGCTTGGCTCTGATTGGCTGCTTAAGAAAGTTCCCACGCGCTGATTGGTTGTTGAGTTCTGCCTCTATGTTTCAGCTAGAGCAGGGAAAGCTATAAGAAGCTATGAGCCAATCAGATGGTGTGTTCCCCTTGAGTCAGAGCCGAAAAAGCGCGGGCTTTTCAAAGTTGCTTTGTGCGAAATAGCAATGCAACCGGCTTTGATTTCATGCCTGGAAAGCCTGCCTGACTAAGTCCCGACTTTTGCGCCCATGTTCTCAGAAACAAACGTAGCGGTCGTGGCTGGGGTTTCATGCTGAATTGAGTTCCAGGAGATTCAGGCTGACTCGTGGTCAGGAGGGACCAAGTTCTCAGAATAGAACGTAGCGGTGGCATCTGGAATTTCATGCCGATTTCAGTTCCAGGAGATTCCGGGCTAAGTCCCGGTCAGGGTAAAACTCTCCCAATAGAGTGCCCTGCACCTAGGAAAGTCTAGTTTTCGACCCCAGACCCCCAGTAAGTGTGTTTTTTTGTCTGTATTTTGTGTTCCATTGTGTGTACAGGCATACCCCGGTTTAAGGACACTCACTTTAATTACACTCGCGAGTAAGGACATATCGCCCAATAGGCAAATGGCATCTCACGCATGCGCCTGTTAGCACGTCTTGAACAGCAATACCGACTCCCTACCTGTACCGGAGCTGTGCGCAAGAGGGGAGACTATAGAGCCTGTTACAAATGCGTTATGTACATCGGTTATGCACGTATATGATGATTGCAGTACAGTACATGCATCAATAAGTGGAAAAAAGGGAGTGCTTCACTTTAAGTACATTTTCGCTTTACATACATGCTCCAGTCCCAATCCGTACGCTAATGCGGGGTATGCCTGTATGAGGATTTAAGCCGAATAAACTACAATTTATTTAATTACCTTGTTTTGCTCAATGAATGACCCTGATAAAAAGGTGTAAATAACCTGGTCTCCCGTAGCAGGTAGGAACATGGTAATAGAAGATCCCAGGAGGTACCAGAGGAGGGGGTCTCCAGGCTCTCCTAGCCTGTAAGGAGGACACCTTTGTTATTTGTAGTACTCAGGCAAATTTCCCAGTGTTAGAGGGGATCGTTAGAGACGGGTTCAAGAAATCACTCTACAGAAGAAAGTGGTTCCTTATCGCAGGGCTTAAGGAAGAAGTCTTGGGAGGATCTGCCAGGAGTTTCAGAGAGGCATTTTCCCTGATCTGTCCTGAGCAGGGCAAAAGGTTCTTAGGCTTAGGCCCCGCTGCACGCGCCGACACGCCCGCCTTGCGTCCTGGCGGCGAGTGCACAGCGCTTCACCGCGATCTGCAGGGAGCATTTTTAGGGGCGGGCGGCGTGGCCAAAATGTGCCGGGTGGGCGGGGCCATGACAGGGGCGGGGTAACGTGCGAGAAACGCCACTTAAATGTATTATTTCTACATGTTATAAGTGCAATCTGCCATGAAACATTTTCCATATTTTAACATAGATTGTGAAAAATATGACGTGTCTAACAGCTTTTTAAGTATTCCAAGAGTCTTACTTCTGATCAGCAAAACAAGAAATATCATAGCACAGTAAATACAAACACAGACTGCATTTGTTAAAGGTGCAATCAGGGCCGCCATCAGGGGGGACAAAGGGCACGGGCGTCTCGGGCCCCGGCGTGGCCCTGGCCGTTATATTAAAAAAAAAAAGTTTAAAAAAAAAAAAAAGTAAAAAAAAAAAAAAATGGCGGTGATTGCGCATGCACAGAACCAAGGTCCCGCAGGGTGTCCTGCCTGCTGCCTGTGGGCCCTGCCTGGCCTGGCCCGGCCCACTCCCCCTCGCTTACTCGATCCCCACATGGGACGGAGGGCGGGGAAGCGCCAACCTTGCACCCCCGCGTGCGCCTTCTGCCCCATGCAGCAGCCGCGGGGGATGCTGCAGCTGCCCGGCATCTCGCCCCCCCCATCTGCCCACCTCCCGTGCGCCCCCCGAGCCCACCTCCCATGCGCCCCCTCCTGTGCATTCCGCGAGCCCACCTCCCGTGCGCCCCCTCCTGGGCATTCCCCGAGCCCACCTCCCACGTCCTCCCCCCCAAACCTACCTCCCGCCCCGGGCAGCTGCCAAGGGACATCGGGGCCAGGGAAGCAGGAAGAAGCCACCCGGTCAGGGTAAGTCACGCACTCAACCCACCCCACCCAGTCACTGTCACCCACCACCCAGTCACTGTCACCCATCACCCAGTCACTGTCACCCACCACCCACTGTCACCCACCCAGTCACTGTCACCCACCACCCAGTCACTGTCACCCATCACCCACTGTCACTGTCACCCACCACCCACTGTCACCCACCCACCCAGTCACTGTCACCCACCACCCAGTCACTGTCACCCACCACCATCTGTCACCCACCACCCACTGTCACCCACCCAGTCACTGTCACCCACCACCACCCAGTCACTGTCCCCCACCACCCAGTCACTGTCCCCCACCACCCAGTCACTGTCCCCCACCACCCAGTCATTGTCATCGACCACCCAGTCACTGTCCCCTACCACCCAGTCACTGTCCCCCACCACCCAGTCACTGTCCCCCACCACCCAGTCACTGTCCCCCACCACCCAGTCACTGTCCCCCACCACCCAGTCCCTGTCCCCCACCACCCAGTCATTGTCATCCACCACCCAGTCACTGTCCCCCACCACCCAGTCATTGTCATCCACCACCCAGTCACTGTCACCCACCCGCTGCCAATGTCACCCACCACCCAGTCACTGTCACCCACCACCCAGTCACTGTCTCACCCACCACCCAGTCACTGTCTCACCCACCACCCAGTCACTGTCTCACCCACCACCCAGTCACTGTCTCACCCAGTCACTAACCCACTCACTCACTCTCCCACACACTCACTCTCCCACCCACCCACTCACTCACTCACTCTCCCACCCACCCACTCACTCACTCACTCTCGCACGCACGCATGCACTCTATACGCACGCACTCTCCCACCCACGCACGCACACACTCTCCCACCCACGCATGCACTCTCCCACGCACGCACGCACTCTCCCACCCATGCACGCACGCACTCTCCCACCCACGCATGCACTCTCCCACCCACGCACGCACTCTCCCATCCACGCACGCACTTTCCCACCCACGCACGCACTCTCCCACCCACCCAATCACTAACCCACTCACTCACACTCAGTCACCCAGTCACCCACCCATCCAGTCACTCAGTCACCCACCCAGTCACTCACTCTCTCACCCACCCAGTCACTCACTCTCTCTCTCTCTCTCACCCACCCAGTCACTCACTCTCTCACCCACCCAGTCACTCACTCTCTCAGCCACCCAGTCACTCATTCTCTCACCCACCCAGTCACTCACTCTCACCCAACCAGTCACTCACTCTCTCACCCACTCACTCTCTCACTCTCTCACCCACTCACTCTCTCACCCACCCAGTCACTCACTCTGTCACCCACCCAGTCACTCACACACTCACTCACTCTCGCACCCACTCACTCTCGCACCCACTCACTCACTCTTGCACACACTCACTCACTCTTGCACCCACTCACTCACTCTCACCCCGACTCACTCTCACACCCACTCACCCACTCTCACACTCACTCACTCTCACACTCACTCACTCACTCTCACACTCACGCTCGCACTCGCTCTCATACTCACTCTCGCACGCACTTTCGCAATCACTCACGCACTCACACACTCACTCTCGCACTCACTCACACACTCACTCTCACACTCACTCACACACTCACCCACCCAGTCACTCACCCACCCAGACAGGCAGTCATCTGTCTTCTGTTGAAAATATAAAAATAAACAGGTTGCATTGTAATGTTTTTTTTCTGTATCACAATAAGAAAACAGTTAAGTAAAAGTTGCACGCTAAAAAATATTATTTCGTGGTAGGTGCACTCTGGGTTCGGGGGAGGGGGCGCTATGTGTTCAGGGGGGGCGCCATGGGTTCGGGGGGGGGGTGCCATGGGTTCGGGGGAGGGCACCATGGGTTCGGGGGGGGTGCCATGGGTTCGGGGGGGGGTGGCGCCATGGGTTCGGGAGGGGGCGCTATGGGTTTGGGGGGGAGGGCCTGCTCCTTTAATTTGTCCCGGGACCCATGATTTCTGTTGGCGGCCCTGGGTGCAATGCCCACTTGTTCTCACACACACACACTCTCATCGTGACACCCCCCCCCCCCGCCAGCTGCCAGATACAAGACGGAGGAGCAGCAGAGTGGAAAGGATGCAGAGGCAGAGGCTAGGGTTCTGCTGATTGGCTACCTGGTGCACCACGTGACGAGTCACCGCTCGGGATCACAATCCTGCTGTATCCCCTGCTGGCTAACACGTCACAGTGCCCAGTGAGCCTGGACGCGAGGAGGCACTAGGGACATCCAGGGAGGAGGTAAGGGGCTGGTGAGAGGCTGCAGCGGGGACCTAGCCTTATAGAGAGATGAGCTGCTACAAGTCTCATAGTGTGAGGGATTGGATTCGAAACTCTCCAAGTAATAAAAACCGTTATGTTGCTGCTAAACAGTTAAAAGTTCCTGGCGCCCTTTTCTTTAATTCTACTCCTAGCCAAGAACCTGCACGAACCTACTCAGAAGAACAAGGTAACTGCACAGCACCCATACACCTTTAAGCAGAACTCCTACTTAGAGACACTACAAAAAGTCAGGACTATTCATATTGTATATTTTTACATGTGCACCGTATCCTTCACGCCGGGGGGTGGGGGGGTTGTGTGTCACAACTACATACTTTATGCTTCAGGCTTTCTAAAATAAAGTCGAAAACGTTTTATTTAGATAGTCTGCTTCTGCCAGACATCTTTGTCAAACCTTTTTGACCTTGAGCCTTCTTATGATATGGTACTTGCATCGTCTGTTCATACATTTGTAACACGGAGCGGGGAAATGTTTTGGACATATACCTTGACGTTCCTAGGCATTTCGCCCTAAGGAGAAGAGCTGGTCAGCCTCATCTCGCTCGGGATAGCAGCATTCCGTGTACATGACTTCCACTCCCCCTGGTGGAATCATGGTCACTCCCTCGTGAGTATTAAATAAGTCCCCGTATTCTACTTCATCCGGGTTTGGACAGTCTTCTTCTGTCATACTTGGTTGGATGGGTAGAGCCGATAGGAGTAGTTCACAGGCCTCTTTCAGCTAGGCTCGGAATACTGCACGTACCACATCGGTATTTGTTCCCAGGATGACCGGAGCGCTTGGATGCTCTTGAGGTTCAGGGCATATTAACACCTCCAAGTCCATTGGATGGGACTTGCCGGTATTCAACTGTAGTATGGCCAGCCGAAGCTTCACCACGCCGTCAATGGGGTATTCCTCATGACTGAGTCCCCACAGTCTCATGGTGTCCGCAGTTTGCAATGGCAGGTGGCTCAGATGTTGATCATAGAACGAGCGATACACAATGGTCACTTGAGACCCAGTGACTAATAACGCGGTTGCGTATATTCTTTCTACGAGGATGCGTATGATGGTAGCTGGCCCGAATGTAGGCGTCCATTGATGCGGCTCCTCCAGTGATCGGCGGAGTGGGGGCCTCGGAAGAGGAGGAGGATATTTCTTCAGTCTGTGTTGCGCAGGTCATGGCTTTAGGGGGTCTGACCTTTCTTGTTCCCAGGCAAGCATTGGCTAGGTGCCCTTTTTGACCGCACCTGAAGCAGACTGGGCCACTCTGAGGGGTCTCAGCTCTGGAGGCCACTGACTCCCTCTTGGGGAAGTGGGGTGTAGCAATAGGATTTCTGTGAGCAGTGGAATCCTCCTCGCCTTCGATTTATTTGGCTTTTGCGATCGCTGCTCTTTTTAGATCATCTTGCTTATATCCTTTGTCAGAAGTAACGGTCCTCTCTTTTCGTCAAGTCCCTCTGGGTTTTGGACCAGTGCAAACGTAGGTTACTCTCTTGAGCAAGTACTTTATCCATTAAATCTTCGACCTCTAGAGACTGGTCTGGGGAGATAGTGCAACTGACTCGTATAGCCACTGGGTGCATAGGCAATGTGCCCTGCAGAAGTTGCTGGACTCGCATGCCATCAGCCTGGGCCGCAGGAATAACCTTCTTTTTTACCAGAGGCCATAGAGCCAACTGGATCCGACGAAGAAACTCCGACACTTCCTCTCCTTCGACTTGCATGATAGAGTAGAACTTGGCCAGTAAGGACACGGCATCCTTAGGAACACCATAGGTCCGGGTTAGAGCCTGGATCAGGGCCGTCGCATCGCCATTGGGGTGATTATTGCCGTAAAACTGTACCATATGCGTAGCAGGTGGTCGTAAGAATTCAATAATTTGTTGCCGTTTTATGGCATCAGAGCAAGTCCACTCAGGGAGCACGTGTTCCGCAAGGTCTTTCCACTCCTCAAATTCAGCCTCACCCGCCGGCGTGGGTCTAGTCCCTGAGAATATCTTGAGCTTACAGTATTGATGGGAATGGGAGGATTGGCTCATGGCTTCTACTAGCTGGGGTAGAATTCCTTCCATCGCTGGGTCCACCCGGTGCAAGAGTTGAGGGGCCTGGGACTGGGTACTGGATTGGAGTCTTGTACGGGTCTGACGTTCAATGGAGGGGTACACGGATGGTGGGGGCCCAGTCTGGAGCATGGTCTCCACTGGGGACACGGGTCTGAAAATCACTCTTGGTATCAGAGGCTCTGAATATAGTAGGGAGTTCCCTGTGAGTAAAGCGTCATATTTCCCAGAAGCGCGGGAAGGTCCCGGCTGACCTCTGATTGGGGTATTTGGGATAGTAGTGACCTAGGCAGTTCAGAAAAGATAATCGGGCATCCCAGAGGCAAGGCTCCCGGAAAGTGTAGTGCGGCTAAATTTTTACTTGACTAGAGCACCCCAGGTCTGAGATCTCAGCAGTGCCTCCAAATGTAACACACTTTGCCCCCCCAATCGCAGATAGGAACCCTGTGTGGAAATACACATGTGTTACCTTGTGTGGTGCTGTCACTGTAACTTTATGGCAAGCTATAATATACACCAAAATACCTGGGTTGAACTGAACACGGCTGAGATATGATAAAATATAATTTATTCCTTGAAAAAGGTGAACACACAAGATATACAAATAACAGACAAAATATGCACTTACTTAGAATTGGAATGACAAAATAATCAGAAATCTTGATTAGCAGTTCATACAGCAATCTCAGGATGGCACAAAGACAATGAGTATAGGCTGAGCCTCATTTATATACCATCTCAGGCCTATCTCTTAACCCTGGGGCGCCTAGCTGGCTAGTGGAGTCCTTTGAAGTAGAATCTCCCTTATCTGCAAGTGTGAACTATGACACTTACAGACCACTCAGCCCCTTTGTTCTTCCGCCCTAGTGTATACAATCAGAGCAGTCAACCTTTGATCAGAGGGCTTATACTAGACCATTTGTCTGCCCTCCTGACCTATTACCATAGCAGATGGGCTCTGCGTGCTCATGCCAGACCCAAAATACCATTCATAGTTTAATATCTTCACATATTAATATAATCGGTTCCGTTGGGCCCAGTGGGCTGATACTTGCCAGCTTTTCTTGCCGGAACTGTATCTTCATTGTGGCCAAGTCTCAGCCCTCTGCGACCCCCAGAACCGGAGATACACAAATGCAGGTTAAAACACTTTTAAAATACAGGATTCTTCCCTTTAAAAATGAATCTCTGCCTTTCACTCTTTCCCCATTGAAATCAACGGGTTCCGCCGCCATAGGCTTTTAATGGCGCGGCTCCACTGTTGAAGTCAATGGGGTTCCCCGCCATAGACTTTCAATGGGGAGACGCCGCCATTGAAGTCTATGGAAAAAACAAAAATCTTTACATTTGCCCACACTCCGTCTGGTTGTTTGGAGAGGGCTGGGAATGGCCATGCATTCATGCCGGAACCTTGGCTACATGCCAGCCAAATCCCAGCCCACTGGTCCTTCCAGAACCGGAGATATGGACTTACACTTTTCACCATTTCGGACTTAGCCGTTTTACTGCCATGCGGCTTTTCCCCACTGGAATCAATGGCCAGCGCCGCCATAGACAACGCATGGGCGCACGCCGCCATTGGATTCAATGGGACCTCCGCTCCGCCATTAAAGTCAATGGCGGGACCCTCTTTCTCCGCTCGACCCTTTACGGGGGTCCCTCATTCCTGGACCCGATGGGGGTCGTGTGTGGGGGTTCCTAGGGGCTAGGGGCAAAAAGAAATTTATTCCCAGGTGCCCTAGAACCTAAGATTCCCACGCCAATTGTCATTGAACTTGAACCAAGTGATAAAGCTCTTTTCAAAGACATTGTATCCGCTTTTGCGGTCTGCGGTTTGGATGGCTGCCAACCTGTTCCTGGAGATCGGCGTCGAGGAATCCCCATTGAAGTCAATGGCCCCATTGACTTACAATGGGAAACTGCTGCTCTTCCTCTCGGACGCCACCTGCTGGAAAACAGGTCCAAAACCGCTACTTCTGCCATTGGAATGCATGGAGCTCCAATGGTGACTTATGGGACTCTGCAAAATGGTGCCTGAAAAGGCGGGAACATGGAACAAAGAACTATAAACACTAAGTTAACCTTAACCCTTTACCTCCCGCATCAATCCCAGTGTATGTGTTGGTGCAAACACTGGAAAAGAAACAATACATTTTTACAGGGGAATATACATTAGGATGCTGAAGCAAGGTAAAAACACATTACTGGACCACAGTCCAGTTAACCCCTTGCTTCCCAGGTGAGAGTAGGGGGTGGCCAAATGGGGTGTAACCCCTTTAATCCCGGGCCAAACCCCCTCTCCCATGACAGGTGCGTTACCTGGTAGGCTCACAGAAGGCCTGAGCCTCTGCCGCTGGGAGCCTGGGGTTACCTGATTCGTTGGATACAGCGCCTCCACCTGTAAGGGATCCCAACAGGGTGAGATGGTCCTCTACAGGAACAATAGTAATACACACACACACAATATATATGCTAGAAACTTTTACTATAAGCATTAAACCCGGTACTCTGTACCACACAGTAATATTCACAAGACCATACATATAGCAGTTCACCCCACAGCATACCAACATGGGTGTCCCCAAATATACCTGGGTGCTGGGCATCAATTCCCTGATGTCCCTTTCCTTTATGTCCAGTCCCACCCAAAGTGTTGGAGATAGCGCTATCCTGTGGAGTGTTAGTACACTGCAATAAGTACCTGCCCGGGGTTCCTGCACCCGGGTACCGCAGAATAGCAGAAGAGGATCTGTCTGATCCGACGTGTCATCCGCCTACGCGTGGGGTGAATTCCGGTGTGGATAATATCACTGTACCATCATACCGTGGGGCTGGTCCGTCCCCAGTCCGCAGTCGCTGCGTGGCGTGATCCTCCGCGAAGATAGTCTCTATCCAGAAAGGTGTCTGATCCCAGACTCAGTGATCAGGCTGCGCAGCCGATGAGCTGTTCCCTGATTTCAGCTAATAGCTAGAGGGGCAAGATGCCTATCTAAGGCCTGTTCCTGAAGCAACCACAAGCTGGGGGATAATGGTGGAACTATCTGGGGCCTATGGGGGTAAGTTAGCCTAGTGCAGGGGCTACAGCTCCCTGCACCTACAACCTCCCTTACCTAGCTCCCTGCTCCAACTGAACTAACGTGGGCTCAGCGGGCGAAAAGTATCTATTCCCTGCTATAGGGAATCCACACACCCTATTGGCTGGCATTGGTAATTTGACCCACAGCCCCTGGGACTGGTGGGAATTGTAGTTCCCATGCAGAGCCTATAAGTAATGGCTGCCGCCGCCCTCTCTGGCACTCATGCGCATGCGCTAAGCCCTTGCTTGTCTGCCTGCCTTTTGTGCATGCATGCGCAACTGAAGATGGCAGCCCCCGTTAACCGGATGCACCGCAGAGCCTCTCGAGCATCAGAGTGCTCCCTGCTCTGGCCCCAACCTTTGCAGCCGGCGGCACCCACGACCGCTATGAAGGTCCGTTGGTGGGTGGTGGGGGGGGGGAGGGAGGGGGGCGGGCCTCTGGGAGTCCAAGGGGACCGGGGCTACACATTATTACCTTGTGCTCATGCATCGTTGTGACATTCCTCTTGCTTTGCACACCCAGAGTTCCAACATGTTACCCACATACACCTTGTACACCTGTTACTGCCACGTATGCATCTGACACCTTCCTCCCTGCTCAGTGAGCACTCTGCTTCTGCTGCCCCTCTCTGATTATGTCACCAAAGGTCTCGGAATCTGACTGTTGCCCCAAAGAAGACAGCGTGATTGTAAAAGGGGACTTATCTCTGTTCACAAATGTGCCTCTAATCCAGCAGTGTGGTGGTTAACTGCTGGTAGGCAATTAACTAACCCCACCTACCTGATTGCTAAGAAAAGCCTGTCTTGTGAGACAGGAAGGGACTCCTTAGCTCACATGTGAACTGACCTTTGGAGACAGAGCAGTGGTTCTTGAGTCTCCCAGGAGAGACTGACCAAGAGAACACAGATCTCTGGAGCTGACAAATAAGACTTCTAAACCTGGATGCTGACATTTTCTGTGCACACACGGGTGCGGTTCCAGGAGAGCAGAGAAGCTTACTCTACAGCTTCTAACAGATAAGACTTTCATTCTTAAGAGACTTCTTATATCTGCTTATTTCATGCTATGTGTTTGGGGCTGGGAGAAATGCTTGACTGAGGGAGATGTGAATTAATTGCATAGTGTTTCATTAGAAATACTCCCAAGTGAATAGAAGCTTTGTTCCCCCCCCTGTGTTTGGATGGATTTCCTGATGAAAAGGAAAAGGTATAATAAAGCCTTATTATAATTTCACCTTATAAAAGTCTCCAATTGTGTACCTCTGTGAACGTCCGTCTACATATGGTGTCCGAAGTGAGATGAGAGGTGTCTTTGAAGTTAAAAAGGACCGGAGATTTTTATGTGAAATTTTTTTGTTATGCTTTTTGCCTACAAACAAGTCTGAGCAACTTAAAAAACAAACTAACAAAAAAAAACCTCATGCAGCAGAGATCAGAGTTAAAGGGATATACACCACTGAAACTTACAAAACCACAGATGGACTCTTTGCCCCAATCCCAAGAGGAGAGAGACTGCTGAAACAGCTAAAACTTATTTGCCTATCACAAAGTGTAATATGGTCATTGAAATAGGGGTTTTGCCTTCCAGCCATAGTCAGGGTTCAAGAAGTGAGTCAGCCCTTAAAAAGGGATAGGTGTTTGTTGTTTTCAAAAAGTTTCGCTGAAGCAGTGAATACAGATGGTGACCCATGAGTGGTACAGATTTTGCAAATAAAGGTTGCCACACCGCATAGGGCTACCAGCTGTGAATGGAGTATATGCAGAGAAGTGTGAAAATTGATACAAGACTGTGCTGAAGCAGGGGAATTTTTTGCAAACAAATGCTGAGTGTAAAATTGCCCTATAGGGGAAAAAGGGATTTCTGATCTGTGTAAAAGGTATTTCAAAGCCAATTGCTGAGTGTTGAGTCACCCTGCCAGGAATGAAAGAAATAGTCCACTGCAAAGAATGTTTTTTTTTCTGCAAGTAAAAAAGTCTGCCTATATATATCTTGGGAGCAAAACCCGAAGTGTGAATGCCATAATACCCAAAGATGAGACTGAAAATTACTGAACTCAGGCAGAAAACCAAATTCTGTTGCTGAAGCGGAGGGATTGCACCTAGCAAGTAAATGGTGTAAAGCAAACAGAAGTTTTTTTTTTTACCTAGCAACCACACATTCAGCATACCTAATGAGAGATTACACCTAGCAAGTAAATGGTGTAAAGCAAATAGACGTTTTTACCTAGCAACTGCACATCTTGTATACCTGATAAGAGAAAATGCATGCACAGCACTGCTGATATTGAAAAAAAAAAAATTACCCAAGAAAGAAAAGTCTACAGAGATGCCTGTGAGAGCTACGAACTCTACAAGCAAAATATGCCCATCTGTAGGACTACCACAATTGGGGGTTCTAGCAAATACAGTGGCAACAGCTGCAATAGCGCCTCCTGAGGTCAGGAAGAAAATTACACCTGATAGCCTAAAAATGGAGGACAAGATGCAGCGTTCCTGTAATGAACCCTACCCCACTGAAGAGTGGCCCTTCCAGTCCAATAAAGAGGAAGACATCTCTTACGGGGAACCCGAACCGAGTCACACCCACAAAACACCCCAAGAATGGTGGGGGTGCCTGAACTCGGCACGAACAGAAGAGACCGCTCCCTTTGATGACGAATATGATCAGCAGGAGACAGAGTGGGAGCAGTGGATCACCGAATATTTCCGTCAGCTATTACAGTTGCAAGAAAAGCCGGGTGGATCCAGTGACGCTGCTAAAATTTCAAATGAAGATGGAGACCCCAATATCCCTGAAGGGACGGTGTCATCCAAATCAAAAAGGCGGAAAAAGAAAAAGAAAAGCGGTTCTTCACTTACCGTGGAAGGAACAGACACGTCCGCAGATCCTGTGGAGGAAAAGGGGGACCGAGTTGCCCTGCAGCCTAGAGAAATGGAGAATTTGTCCCTCGGTTAACCGAATATCCAGAGGGCCCAAGGCAGAAGTCGTGTATCCCAGGGAAGTGGAGCCGGAACCAGTGAGTGACAATCCCTTGACCAGCCCTGAAGATGCCCTGAAAAATGCCAGGCATGACTGTGATATGCTCTGTGAACAATTGAAACAAAAGGAAGATGGTTACATAGAGCTACAGAAAAATAACGTGAAGCTACAGGAATATGTGCTCGCAATGTACTCTTTGGCCAGGACAGAATTGAACGATCTCAAGACTGAGCTAGATACTGCAAAGGCTACTATTTCCACCATGGATGAAAAGCAGAGCCAATCTGATGAAATGGTGGCTACGCTAAAGCGGAAGTATGAGGAGGCACTGAAGCAGATGACAGTCTTCCAGCAAGAGGTTCACACTCTTCGCATAGAGCTGAATGCCTCACAACAGGAGGTCAACAGTGTCTGGATAGAGGTGGACGTATCTCAGAAAGAGGTTCAGACACTCCGCAGAGCACTGGATGCCTCACATCATGAGACCAACAGCTGCCGCACAGACCTGGAAGTTTCCAGAAAGGAACTACACAGTCTCACTGAGGAGCTGGACATTGCTAAAGAAACTACTGTCAATCTTGATACAGATCTCAAAGTCTCTCAGAAGGAGCTTCAGACCCTCAACCTGGAGAAGGAAGTCTCACGCCAGGAGATTGTCATTCTCAAAGCAGATGTGCGTAAATGGAAGGAGGACTGCAAAGAGGCCCTGAAGAATACAGAGACTGAAAAAGGAGAAAATTCAAGATTAAAAAGAGAAAACTTAAAACTGAAAGAAGAAAATTTTCAGTTGACAGAAGAAGTCAAGGAAAAGTTTGAAGCAGAGCACCGACTGCAGAACCAACTGCAAGGTCTGCGTACACACCTCCAGTATGCTGAGGAGAAGCAGCAAACGCTGCAGGAAGAAAAGCTGCAGGCTGCTAAAGAGGTACAAGCGCTGCAGGAACGTCTCAATACCCAGTACGTCCCCACAGAGCAGTATGAGAAGCTAAAGGCCACGCTGCATGTCTTCAGAGCATCATTGGAGGCGGAGCTTCATTACCAGGTGACTCTGTAGGAGAGGGAGCGTGAGAAGGCTCAGAAACTGGAGCAAGAGCTGGAGAGACAGAGAGACTGTTCCATTCCCTTGAGTCAGTATACTAAGGAGAAAACAGACGCAGCGGCAACCTTAATGACAAAAATTACAGGGCTCCAGAATATGAAAGAGACACTGATACAGACTCAGAGAAAGCCAAGTGCGCAGATAAATTCCCTGAGAAGAGACTTGCAAGACGCACTCAAACAGGTTGAGACTCTGCAGACCAGTAACTTACAGAATCCTCCAATACGGAAAAAGGTATTGGCTCTGCCCAAGCACCAGTATCCCACAGTAACTAATGCCCGTGAGGACAAGGGTACAGTGAGAGTTGGGGACTCCACGCACCTTCAAAACAAGATTATGAAGTTTGAGCCACCTAAGAAAGCACTAGCCAAACCTACAGCTGCCCAACAGGCAACAAACAGAGGTAGGAGTGCAGAATCAAAGCCAGAAGAATCCTTAGCTGAGGAAGCTGAAAAGATAGGACGTTCTCTGGAAAGGGCGGTGGAGGTGCAACTCAGTTCCAAAGAAGCTGAACTGGCGACTCCGTTGTGTGGAGGAGGTGCAGAAAGACCGCTTCAAAAGCGGAAACTCTAAGGGCTAGTCCTAACTGCTCTACAACTGTTGCCATACAGTTTGTCTACAAAAAGAAGAGTGCCCGACTCAACAGAAATCTCATGACCGCGCACTCGGTAAAAAGACTTTACTTGGAAAAAGTCCTCCTCGAGCGACGGAGGAGTGCTGATCTCAAGCACCTTAGGGAGGAGACAAAAATAAACTGGAGAAAGGGCTCCAATCCCAGCGGGACAGAGGGCTCTCTTCCTCCATCCACTCTCATTCAAGTCACAGAAAGATCTCGAATGAGAGTGGAAGGATGGGCTTTGGCCGTGGTAAGCCCGAGCTTCCCACAAACAGGGGAGGTATGTAACAGGGGACTTATCCCTGTTCACAAATGTGCCTCTAATCCAGCAGTGTGGTAGGTAACCCCACCTACCTGATTGCTTAGAAAAGCCTGTCTTGTGAGACAGGAAGGGACTCCTTAGCTCACATGTGAGCTGACCTTTGGAGACAGAGCAGTGGTTCTTGAGTCTCCCAAGAGAGACTGACCAAGAGAACACAGATCTCTGGAGCTGACAAATAAGACTGGATGCTGACATTTTCTGTGCACACACGGGTGCGGTTCCAGGAGAGCAGAGAAGCTTACTCTACAGCAGCTAACAAATAAGACTTTCATTCTTAAGAGACTTCTTATATCTGCTTATTTCATGCTATGTGTTTGGGGCTGGGAGAAATTCTTGACTAAGGGAGATGTGAATTAATTGCATAGTGTTTCACTAGAAATACTCCCAAGTGAATAGAAGCTTTGTTCCCCCCCTGTGCTTGGATGGATTTCCTGATGAAAAGGAAAAGGCACAATAAAGCCTTGTTATAATTTCACCTTATAAAAGTCTCCAATTGTGTACCTCTGTGAACGTCCGTCTACAGTGATAAACATGTGACAGTCAAACATCCCTGCTGTGATTTATTTCCATCTACAAGGGAAGGGATGTGACATGATGGGTAGGGGGAAATGTATAATAGTTTAGAGCTTGCACACATAACATACAGTAATTAGCTTCTTTAGAAAGATTTAATCTCTACGAGTAATATTGTCACTTATTTGCCTGTTTAAAAATAGTAGGTTAAGGACTCCCCCGACGGGGAAGAAAATGGCGGTGCACTGCGTACCAACAAGTGCCTCATGCGTTCCGGAAGTAGGAAGTAAAAAGTAAAAACAGATGCTGGATATGATTTCCAAAGGATTTAATGAACTAAAGCAACATCAGTTAAAAGACAGGATCATCTTAGGAGGAACTCTGACGCGTTTCGTGCATCCTCTGCACTTTGTCAAAGTATGATCCCAAAGCGTGATCACATTGGATCTAACACAACCAGCTGCATGAAAGAGAACTGCCTAATAGAACGTTGCAGTATAATAGAATGTTGTAGTATAATAGAATGTTGCATTATAATGGAATGTTGCAGTATAATGGAACGTTGCAGTATAATAGAATGTTGCAGTAAAATAGAATGTTGCAGTATAATGGAACGATGCAGTATAATGGAACATTGCAGTATGTAACAACCGGGGAGTCACGCCACCCTCGGCGTGCTCCCTACTCACCTACAACTTTGCCGGGTCCTCCCGCGCCACGCAACCAGCCTCCCTCCAGGACGCAGATCGCTGCCACAACAAGGCGCGCGCGCGTGTGCACACCGGCGTTCCTCATATAGTGCCGGCTCTGGTCGCGCACCCGGTCACGTGCTCGCAGGCGCAGCCACACGGAGGCGCTCCAGCCTCTTAAAGGCACACTACCCCGACGAAATGCTGCAATCAAATGCAGGCTTACTACTGGGCTCTCTAGCTCCTCCCCAGGGAGCCCTTCTGGACCTATCCCTGTTGCAGCCTGGCCCATTAACACACTCCCACCTTGCTACCCTGCCATTGGATCCTCTCACCTATATACAGTATGCTCCACGGTTTCACTGGCTCCTCGGCTGAGCATAGAACCAGTTGTTCTCATTACTCTCTGCCTCTCTAGTCCTGTCTTGTGTACCGAACCTGCTTCCTCTATGACTTCTCCGCACCTCTGGCATCCCGACCTTGTCATACGGCAATTGACTTCTCCGCACCTCTGGCATCCCGACCTTGGCATACGGCAATCGACTTCTCCGCACCTCTGGCATCCCGACCTTGGCATACGGCAATATGACTACTCCGCTTTCTCCGCTCCCGATCTTGGTTTACGGTAATCCGAATGTCTCTCTCTCTCTAACCCTGGACTTGGCTAACAGTACCCTCTACTATCCGTACGTCTCCTGCCGCGGCCCGGACACCCAGACCATTCTACACTCAAGACGTGCCTTCGTGGCTGTGGGTGGCATTATATCCTTTCCCACCTCGTTTGTGGTGAGCGATACCTGACACAGTATAATTGAACGTTGCAGCATAATGGAACGTTGCAGCATAATTGAAAGTTGCAGCATCATAGAACGTTGCAGTATAATAGAACGTTGTAGTATAATAGAACGTTGTAGTATAATAGAACGTTGCAGTATAATAGAACGTTGCAGTATAATAGAACGTTGCAGTATAATAGAACGTTGCAGTATAATGGAACGTTGCAGTATAATGGAACGTTGCAGTATAATGGAACGTTGCAGTATAATGGAATGATGCAGTATAATAGAACGTTGCAGTATAATAGAATGATGCAGTATAATAGAACGTTGCAGTATAATGGAACGTTGCAGTATAATGGAACGTTGCAGTATAATGGAACGTTGCAGTATAATGGAATGATGCAGTATAATAGAACGTTGCAGTATAATAGAATGATGCAGTATAATAGAACGTTGCAGTATAATGGAACGTTGCAGTATAATGGAACGTTGCAGTATAATGGAATGATGCAGTATAATAGAACGTTGCAGTATAATGGAATGATGCAGTATAATAGAACGTTGCAGTATAATAGAACGTTGCAGTATAATGGAATGTTGCAGTATAATGGAACGTTGCAGTATAATGGAACGTTGCAGTATAATGGAACGTTGCAGTATAATGGAACGTTGCAGTACAATGGAACGTTGCAGTATAATGGATTGTTGCAGTATAATGGAATGATGCAGTATAATGGAACGTTGCAGTATAATGGAATGATGCAGTATAATAGAACGTTGCAGTATAATGGAACGTTGCAGTATAATGGAATGATGCAGTATAATAGAACGTTGCAGTATAATGGAACGTTGCAGTATAATGGAACGTTGCAGTATAATGGAACGTTGCAGTATAATGGAACGTTGCAGTATAATGGAATGATGCAGTATAATGGAACGTTGCAGTATAATGGAATGATGCAGTATAATAGAACGTTGCAGTATAATGGAACGTTGCAGTATAATGGAATGATGCAGTATAATAGAACGTTGCAGTATAATAGAACGTTGCAGTATAATGGAACGTTGCAGTATAATAGAACGTTGCAGTATAATGGAATGA
Source organism: Ascaphus truei (assembly GCF_040206685.1). Classification (NCBI taxonomy): domain Eukaryota; kingdom Metazoa; phylum Chordata; class Amphibia; order Anura; family Ascaphidae; genus Ascaphus; species Ascaphus truei. Next base: position 530,606,242 of record NC_134483.1, read on the forward strand.
TGCAGTATAATTAGATGTTGCAGTAGCTCATGCCGTGTAAAGCTCATGCTCTAATTTTGGTGTCTGAAGCACAGAGAGATAAAGGACCATATTCACAGTACTAATCAGTTTTACGCTATACTGTACGACACGTTCCAGCGCAGGTTAGTAAATAGCCCATGATGCAGGTCTGCAAGGTATCTTCTGGCACCGAAGGTATCTTATGCAACACAGCTAAGTAAATATGGACATATATAGTATGGCCCAATCTCTTAAATAGGGCTGTAAAGTGTTTTACAGCATGGAAGGTGTCTTATGGAGTAGCAATGTGACATACCCAAGGTCACAGGGAAAGTTGACACTTCTATTTGATATGCAACAAAAGAGAAGCACAAAAATAGGATGATGTCAAATACAGTTTAATGCAAATAGATCATCATGTAAGTAATGTACTGTACATACAAACATTAAATAAAAATAGGTTAATCACAGGGGGTATAACGCTCCTTCCTTACTCCTCAGACTTCTGTATGACACCACCGGTGACCATGGGAAAGTGACATGTCTCACGTCACGTCCGTTACGCTGCATTGAACCGACGGGAGATGGAGGAGAGGGGGAATTCCACGGAGGAGAGCACAAACCCAACGTATTTCGTGAACAAGATCACTTAATCAAGGGCATACCTCTATATTCCCACATACAGTATGAAATACTATACAGGCGGTCCTCGGTTATCCGAAGCAATGTATTACTCAAAATGGCGCTTAAGCATCATAAAGCGAATCACATTTTCCCATAGGAACACTGTTTAAATAAAACGTTCCGTTCCTGAAGGCATTTTTAATGCTAAAATACACAAAATATTTTACTCAAGCTATAAGATATGCAGCACACACATAGATTATGATGTAAACATTATATTTATTGATTCCAGAATGGTAAAATAAAACTATATTCTGTACAGTAATATACATTATGAGCACAAAAAAAACCCCCATCAATTATTGGAGGAAGATGATTGGGGGGGATCTTAACGGATAACGGACTTCTTGGAGGTGATGTAGGTGGACTTGAAGGTTTGGGCTTCTTGAACAAGCTCTTCAATGAAGTCTGGACAGATCCTTTCCTTTTCTACCTGTAGATCTCGCAATAGCAGCTGATTTAGTTGTACACCCCGCGACTGACTGAAGAGCTGCGTTCAATGTTGGGGTCATTTTCCTCAAATATGGACAGTGTGGTATCAATGTATTTGAATGCCGCAGCCAACATTTTTGTTGATAAAGATTTATATGAATGTGCCACTTCAGCAGATTGGTGGGCCTCCTCTTCAGCAATTTGTTGCTCTTCTCAACTCGTTAGAATGTGAGGCGAGCAACTCCTCGGTTTCCACCTCCAAGTTGAGATCTCTGGCCATTTGCACAACAGTTTCTGTAACCTCTGCAACAGTCTCTGTAATGCCTTGGACATCTGACACAAAATCAGGGCACAAATTACGCCAAACTCCATTTAAATTGGATTGTTTGACCTCATTCCATGCCTCTCCGATGTTTCTTACTGCATGGAGAATGTTGTAACCCTTCCAAAATTCTTTCAAGGTTGGACCTCCTTCCACATCAGTTGCTCTGATGGCCTGGACAAATGTTCGCCTAGGATAGTAGGCCTTGAAGGAAGTGATAACCCCCTGGTCCATCAGCTGTATCAATGAGGTGGTGTTGGGGTGCATGAACACCACCATGATGTTTGGATGGTAGTCATCCACGTACACGGGATGGCCAGGAGCATTGTCCAGGAGCAGCAATGCTTTAAAATCAAGGTTCTGCCTTATGCAATATAACTGCACAGCTGGGATAAAATGATGCTGAAACCAGTCCTCAGAAGGCTCCCTGTTACCCATGCCTAATGGTTGGACTTCCAAATCACTGGAAGTGTGCTCTTTGCATGCCCCAGGGTTTTCTGCATGATAAACAATCAAAGGTTTTAGCTTGAAATCACCTGCAGCCTTCTGATTGGCAATTGTAGCAATTTTGCAAAGCGTCGTAAGCGTGTCGGATAAGCCGTTCTGGCGTCGTAAAACAGGCCATAGGGATGCATTAACTAGCGTCGGATAAGCCGTTCGTCGGAAAACGAGGACCGCCTGTACATAAATTAAAAACACTTAATTTAGCAATTTAAAAAGAGTCGGGATGAGACAAAAATCCCTTATTTATACTGTATACCAAAGCGACAAGTAAGAAATATAAGAACATGTACAAAGTAAACAATCAAAGCACATTTACAATACAAAATATACAGTAATGCTACATGTGATATATGCTACCCCCCAAAAAAACTTAATAAAAAAGTGATCTGTACCTGATTCTCCCCGTCTTTCTAGCACTAAGCTGCTCAGTACTCATTACTCATTACGCCCCTTTAGACTTAGTTCCTCTCCTCCGTTATTTTCCCCTCACCTAAATCAAGCGTTGTACGTGTGTTTCTTACAAATGCATCTAGGATAAAGGAGCAGCATGGCTTAATCCATGCTGCTCGTCCTGAGGGTATCCCAAAACCTCGCACAATGTATCAGCCAGCAGTACCTTCTGTTCACAGCACATCCACAAAGTAACAGATATTCAACAAGTCTGTTTTTAGTTTGACAGAAACCAACCCCCCTCCCCCCCCCCCATCAACAGCCCCAAAGTTGGTGAGCAAAATAACAGCATGGGATCTTTTAAAGTCATTAACATTTCAAATTGTTCGAAAGATTGGGACGTCTTACTTGTTAATTCATGTTACATTATTTTGCTCAAATGTCGGAATACCCTCGCATATAGGGAGTTACTAATGAAACAGTGGCAGCGCAGCCCATTGACATCAATGGTAGTATTTACTGTATGTGATAGTGCCCCAATCAGCACTATCACAATGTAAAGAATGAGTCCCAGAGCCTTCCACATATGAGCATCCCATCCTGACTCATTCTATACCTCCTAGTTATTATTTCATCAATGCCTGCCACACTAGGAAACCTGACTGGGGTGAACAGACTTGCAGTAACATAACCATAGTGGCACGAAGTTCTGCATTGGGCTGACACCAGAATACATAGGGGATCTATGTACTGTATGACTGCTCTAGAGCAGGGGTAGCAAACTCCAGTCCTCAAAGGCCACCAACAGGTCAGGTTTTCAGGATATCCCTGCTTCAGCACAGGGATTGAGACACCTTTGGTGAAACAGAGACTGAAGACTGAGAGACGAAGACTGAGCCACCTGTGCTGAAGCAGGAATATCCTGGAAACCTGACCTGTTCGTGGCCCTTGAGGACTGGAGTTGGCCACCCCTGCTCTAGATGTTTAAAAAAAATAAAAAAAATACGGTATCCTATTTCCGGTTGTGATTTTCCCTTTCATATACACTGTATGGTGAAGATTTTGTGCCCCAGAATTACACCACATTTGCCTTTATATATAAGCCATATAGTGCAAGACTGAAAACCAATACTATACACTCTCATGCCCCTCCTTACATCTCAGCCCTAATTTCTCACGATAACACCATCCCGACTCTTGCGTTCTGCTCAAGGATGTCTTCTCTCTACCCCTTTTGTGTCTAAAGCCCTCTCCCGCTTAAAACCTCACTCATTGACTGCCCCACTCCTCTGGAATGCCCTTCCCCTCAATACCCGACTAGCACCCTCTGTATCCACCTTTAGGACCTTTCTTAAAACTCACCTCTTTCACGAAGCCTATGAGTAGCTCTGTGGCTGATACTATACATCTCAGATGCACTGACCCCCTGCAGGCGCACTTACCAGAACACCCTCCTTCTATCTCTGTTAGTTCTCCCTACTTACCACTTAGATTGTAAGCTCTTCGGGGCAGTGACTCTTTTCTTAAACTTTTATGCCTGAAGCGCTTATTACCATTACGTGTTGTATTATGTCACGCGTATTATGGCAGTGAAGCGTTACGTACATGGATGGCGCTACATAAATAAAGATATACATCAGTACACTTTAAATATCGCCTGCTAGACGTATAAGCTGGAGTTACATTACTGCAACTCATATCCAAGCATTTGTAAAACATTTCTCATTCATGATTTCTGTGGTACTAAGCGCATTGAGGAAGGGAACCCCCCAAGGAGACAGTGCTGGCAATGTCTCATCAAAGCACCACCTGATGGCAGGCGGTTTAACTTAAACCTGTGTGTCTCAGTAATCAAACGCATAAGCACAGGACGTCAGCAGCAAGGGAGGGAAAGGTATAAAGGCACAGGGCAAGTGTGCAGTAATCAGTGAGGTCTCGTGGAACTAAGCAGACATCTGGAAGGTATGTTGAACTCGTAATGCACTATACTCGGTTAATGAATTTAGGATTTGCCGAATGAGACTCAGTTGTCATTTTTGTGCTTGTGATCATTTTTTTTTACAGCAAGAATGCTGCGATACTGTATATATCTGTTACACAGTAATAATACATGAGCAATTATATACGCTTAGGCTCAGCAGCTATTTTGCCTTTGACATTTACTGGAAAACATAATTGAGTACAGGCATTCCTCGTTTTACAACGCTTCGTTTTACAACGAATGGCTTATCCAACGCTATGCAATGCATACCTATGTTCAGTTTTACAACGCCAAAACGGCTTAGCCAACGCTCTTACGACGCTTTGCAAAGTTTTATAATATATATATTATACTATATAATATATTATATTTTTAGATGATATTATAAATATTATGTTATATTATATATATAAGACAGTATATGCACTATATAATTTATGTGTGTGCTGCGTATCTTATTGTCTGCGTACAATATTTTGTGTATTTTAGCATTAAAAATGCCTGCAGGAACGGAACCTTTCATTTAAACAGTGTTCCTATGGGAAAACGTGTTTCGCTTTACAACGTTTCGCTATCCAACGCCATTTTGAGTAACGCATTGTGTCGGATAACCGAGGACTGCCTGTATATGTTAGTTTTGAGAGTGTGTTAGTAAAAGTACAGAAATAATATGTTTAATAATCAGGAATTGGGGAATAATTGAGGTGCTGCTTAACAAAGTCTCCTGGCTGCAAAGCTGTGGCAAAACTGATCATCATAGCATACTGCGACATATCTTTCGGTAGGATTAAAACAGAAATCTGGTGCTGTTTTTTTACAGTACTTTTTGCACTAGTACCTAAGCCCAGAGACCTTTGTATAACATCCCACCACAGGGGTGAACCCCACTGACCGTCACACAGAGATGTGATACGCAATAAATCAGTTTTGTAATTAGCTTTCCTGTATTAGGTCATCAAATGCTAATAGTTCACTTCTAACGAAGATAATCCAGTCCTTTGACAAAAAGGAATTACACTCTGTCAGGGTTAAATGAGGTATTTAAGTGTTACAAAAATGGTTTTAATCTCCACCCAAAACTTGATTTTTATGTAACCAATATTTAGGCAGTTTGTCCATTTTCCCTTCTTAAAACTGCTGTTTTTAATTTTTTTTTTACAGTTCAGTTTTAGCTGTTTAAGGATTTTTATCTTTATTGCGTATTCTCCCCGCAAATAAAAAATATCTGTTCACGGATTGTGGGTTCAGTTCCCCTGAGCTGAGAATCCAAGACATTTTTTTCCTTGCTGGTGTCTTCTTTAGAACAGTTTTGCTGCCTGCAGGGATTCTTTCCTTCCCTTCCGATGCTGTGCAACTACTTTGCTGCCTGATTTTCGACCACTTTAAATATGTCTCTGCATTAAATCTATTTTATTATATTACTTTATTGAGAATGCTGTATTTTTATGGCTGCTTTAAATTCCCCCCCCCCCCCCCTCCCCCGACATTTTTTAACTTGATTTATTTCAAGAGCCCCGTCTTTAAATGAGACTGTTATTGATTAACCCTTTCAGAGCATAATCCGCTGCACGTGATTTTGGAATATTGTAAATCACTTTTCTACACGGCTTGAATGTCACGTTAGCAAAGAAATAATAAAGAAATAATAATAGGGAAATCATTTTTCCTTTTTGACAAATTCCTTCCTACTTTGTAACTACCTTACTTCCACTGTATGTCAGGGGTACTCCGCTCCAGTCCTAAAGCCCCCCCCCCCCCACAAGGTCAGGTTATCAAGCTATCTGCTTCAGCACAGATGGATCAATCAGTCCCTGCTTCAGCACAAGTGGCTCAGTCAAAGACTCTGATTGAGCCACCTGTGCTGAAGCTGGAATATCCTGAAAGCCTGACCTGTTAGGGAGGGGAGTGGGGGAGTGGGAGGGTGGGAGGGTGGGGGGGTGGGGGGGGGGGGGCGCTTGAGGACTGTGGTGGAGAAGAACAGCGGAAAAACCTCTGTAACCGGAGAAAATTATTAATTGTTAGAATGATAAGGAATAGGAGAGGCAGGTGTGGGAGAAATAGGAAATTGCTCTGCGGACAGCTTCCACCTTGCCCTTGAAATAATCAGCAAAGGCTTCTAGTGGGGTGGAAGGAGTTGAGCATGCTGTAGGGAGAGGTCAAAGACAGAGGAGAGGTGGTAGTGTATAGCTACACTAGCAATACTGCCAATATATTCCTTCCTTTTTACCTACAGTACGTTTCACCACTTTTTGCTATTACAGCAGCACAGGTCTACTAAGACGCTACTAATAAGTATTACTGTATGTATCAGGGGCTGAAGACTCACTACTAGACTTGCAACAGGGGTAATATATACAATATTCTGCTGTCACTAACACTTTAGTGTCTACTATAATGTGACAGCAGTATAACTGAATATATTAATGTATATCCCCCCTGGTTTAGCTACTGCCATCACTGGCTGCTCAGATTTTCATTTTGTATATAGTCACCTTACATTCTCACTTGTAATAGTTAGTGTTTCTCGCATTTTGTGTTTATGTATATTTGTCTCTGTAAGGTCTTTCAGCAAACAGAGCACTGTAAGCACACTTGGAAGTCTCCATTATTTCAATAACCTTATTAAAAGTTCATTTTTATGCCAATCATAATACTGCTGTTAGGTGTGCAACACTATAGGACCTCTTCTCGGGACCACGTTGAAGGTTGAAGGACAGGAGGGATTTGCAGTGAAAAAAATCCACAAGCATGAGATTTTTTCAGAAGTAGTAGTGGAGCAGTGAGAAAGGTATGTGTGTTTGTTAAGGGACGTTAGGCGTCATTAGGCGTCATTAGGCCATAGTAAGTGGGGGCCATGCTTGTCTATAAAAGAGTAGAGGATGGATTTATAGGTGTTGACAATATTATCACGCTGTAATTGATACACATGTGTCCTTGGTTCAGTTAATTGCTGACTGCATATTGATTACTGTCTGATACTGTACTACCCAATTTGTGCTTTTATTCCAGCAGAGGGATCAGTAGTAGGTGGGGTATAAGGGAAGTATCCCAGGCCCGGTGGGTCTGTGGGTACAGGCCTGAAGGGGCATTCTGCCCCGAAACATTGCCCCCCTCATCCCTACAGATTACTCGTGCTTTCTGTTCTTCTACCACCCAGTGTGTCATTTGTCCTCTCCTCACCCCCTTTACCTTCCTTCCCTTCCCTCCCGCACCTTGTGTGTTCTCTTCCCTACCCCCACCCCATCCCTCTCACTGCCAACCATTGTGTCTTTTCGTATATACACACTGTCTATTGTTGTTTGGAATGCACAAGCTGTAAGGCATCCCTACTTCGGATCTACAATGTTACAAACAACACATATACAATCTACAATATATTACTTTATTATTTGGCATAAACCCATTGTTATACTGTCATTTATTTTGAGTGCTGGGAATCTCCTGCCCCCCCCCCTTTTTCCAATATATCACAATCAGAAGGAGAAAATATAGATTTTCGAATTCAAGGTGGAGAGGAGTGCTGTGAGATCCAAGAATGTTAGTTTTCTTTCTTAGCTAGGGAAAATGGGAGGTGCAATTTGAGAGGAGTAAGAGTTAGAGAAGGAATGGAGGAGGGAGATCGGGAAGTGATCAGTTTCTAGGTCAAGGTAATGGCTATCTTTATGGGTAGTAGAGGCATTCCATTGCTACGGGCCAAAGGTGTTGGTTAGAGAAACATGATGAAAGGTACAGAAAACAGAAGGGGTATTTCTATGATAGTGAAAGTCCCCTGTGCAAAGAGTGGAGGAGTTACTGTAGAGGGGCAAAAAAGAAACCTCGGATTTTAGGTCTAACAGAAAGTTGTATGAAGAGGATGTTCATGTGGGCGACTGGTAGATCCACCACATCCACCTGCAGAGAAAGGGGATACAAAGTCAGATAGTGTGAGCTTCCAAGGAAGAGAATAAAAGAGAAGATGTATTAGGGGGGGAACTCATCGCAAGGGCTTGGGCAGGAGAAGCGCCATGCCCCGCATTAGCCTTTGGAATTGGGAGAGGAGGACAAACTAAGGCCAGTGTAGCAGACAACAGACTCCAAAGTCAAACTGGGAAAACCAATAAATAGATCAAATGAAAAGGTGATTTGAGAGATTCAGAAGAAAAGGCCAGACTCCACCCTCATGTTAAAGAGGGAGAAGAGGAAAAGGAGAGAGAAGGTAAGGAGAAGATGTTATGAAGAGATTTATTTATTTGTCACGGGAGACCAGTACTTTTAACATCTTTTACTTCCGGGATCAATTCACTAGTCAGGACAAGGTAGTGGAATAAAATGGGGGTTATTCTGGTGAAACCAGCAGACACAATGAAACACAAAATACAGTTAATACACGCTTACTGGGGGGTCTGGGGGGAGTCTTTAGCCTCACTAGGTGCAGGGCACCTGCTTCAGAAGGCTTACCTTGTCGGCTCCAGGTCCAGGAACACCTCGGTACTCTTTTCGGGAGAGATACCTGGCTTTTCCCGCTGGCCGGATCTTTATTGGAACTTGGCCACGTTTCTAGAACTTGTCCTCAGCTAGGCTAGGCATTCCCAGCATCTCAATGCCCAGTGCATTGCTATTCCAAGCAAAGCACTTTTGAAAAGCCCACCAGCGCTTCACCGGACCAAGTCTAGGAATAGTCTGGTTCTCTGATCGGGCAGTCCCCTTACATAGACCTCGGTGTCCTCTGTTTAACATGGAGAGGGGGCTGGAGACCAACCAGCGAACGGATCGTAACTGCAATAGCCAGCCAGGAGCTGGGGGCTTGGCTTCCTGCACGCATCAGAGGAAGGGGAGTATCGAGGGGCTCAGGTAGCCGGTGAGCAGGAAATTCGAACTGGCCAATGGGAACCATGCCTACGAGAAACAGCTTTCCCCATCCAGCCCTATACTTCCCACTGGGTAGGCTCCACCAAGTTTGGGAGAACAAAGAGGCTCCCACACAGGGAGTCTTTGTCTCTAGACATGGTACTCCGCCCTTCCCCACTCACCAAATGGCCCGACACCTCTCGCCTTCCATTCTCCACTTTGATCCTCCCATCTCTATGCAGACATCCTGTCTTATTGAAATTACCAGGACTGTCTGTATAGAGATGAATACACATTTTTAAAGAACATTTCTTTCTCTAACTGGGGCTTGGGGTTTTAAAGTATAAAACTTAGCTTTCACTGGTTGGGAAAACAATATTTCATAGGGGAAACATAGGGGTATTAATGTGTACACACGTACACGCAATTCAGATGCGATTTGCGGGTAAAATTATGGGACAACCGGTAAGGTTGCCCCAAAACATTTTACACACATTTTAATACTTTTTTGCCCCCGGTATCCACTATTAGAGTCCAGCTCCCGAAGTCCCAATTCTGTACCTATGATGGATAAGAGGTACACAATACACACCACGGTTTTTAGGAGTAACCAGCTGGGCTTCACCTTTATTACGAAGGCTGACTACCTCCACGTCATATTATTTATAAAATGTTTTGCCAGGAAGTAATACTATGAGAGTTACCTCTTGTTTTCAAGTATAGAGCATATTTGCATAAAGTTATGATGACAAATACATGGTTACATTAAGTGAACAGGGTTATACATTATATACAAGACATTGCAGGCTCAGTATGTTATAGGCATATGTAACAGTCACAGACCAGATTAAAATGTGAAACCGCTTTAGTTTTGAAAGAATTTAGACTGGTGGCGGCTGTGAGAGTCTCCGGTAGATTTTTCCAGATGTGAGGTGCATGGTAAGAGGAGGAGGAGCTGCCGGATACTTTGTTGAGCTTTGGAACCATGAACAGTTTTTGTAGTCAGATCTCAGATGATAGGTGCCGCATGTGGTAGGGGTGAGGAGCTTGTTCAGATAGTCAGGTAGCTTGCCCAGAAAGTATTTGAAGGCAAGACAGGAAAGATAAACTTTGCGTCAAGACAAGTGATGACCAATCTAGTTCTTTGAGCATTTCGCAGTGATGTGTGTTGTAGTTGCATTGGAGGACAAAGCGGCGCATTGAGTTGTAGAGGGTATCAAGTTTGCTAAGGTGAGTTTGGGGTCCCGTAGAAATCTTGCTGACCTACCAACCACTTAAAATTAGAATAGAGGTTGCCAAGATGTTGTTCTTCATGATAAAGAGGCAGAAAACTAATAATGTTTATTAGGGCAATCCTGATGGCCCTGTATTAAGTTTCTGTGTTGAGGACACTGTAAATTAATAGTTTTAATAGTGATATAACTAACATTTTTGGGCCCCTCTGCAACATTTTTGAAAGGGCCCCATAGACAAAAAACTAAATAAATGTAGTTTCCACCGGGGGTCCCATGTGAGTGGCCTTGCTCTCACCCCCTCACAGTCCCCCTCTCATCCTTACACTCCACCTCCACCCTTACTGTTCCCCTCTTTCCCCCCAAGACTCACTCCTTCTTACTCTTTCTCCCTCTCTTTCCCCGCCTCTCTCCCTCACCTAGCCTCACTCCTCACTCAACCCACCCCCCTCCTCCCCACACACACACAATTTCCCGACCTCACACACACACTTTTCCCACCTACACACACACACACACACACACACACACACTGTCACGGGAGACTCCTGTGGGGAGTAGGATCTCGGTGGCCGGAACAGCACGAGCGTAGTAGGGGTCACAAGCAGGGGTCCGAGGCAGGCGGCAGGTAGCGAAGTCAGGTAACAAGCAGGGGTCTGAGGCAGGCGGCAGGTAGCGAAGTCAGGTAACAAGCAGGGGTCCGAGGCAGGCGGCAGGTAGCGAAGTCAGGTAACAAGCAGAGGTCGGCAATGAGGAGACTGGAAGAGGATAGGCGGGGCAGGACAGGGACTGAGAACAGGGAGCAGGGACTGAGACCGGGGAGCAGGAACAAACAGGGACAAGCCAGATTACTAGCAAGGGCTTTTACTGTGAACAGACTCAAATACAGGTACAGGTACAGGAACAGATCCAGAATCAAAGACAGAGGCATGTGCATACTGTAGGAGTCTGACTTGAAGCAAAGGCAAAAGCAACAGACAGGAAGCAAGCTATAACGGACAGAGACAGGAGCAACAAGAAGACAGACAGACAGAGGAACCCAGAGCCAATAGAAGGCAGCAGCACACCCAGTGGACAAAGAAGCTATGGCTAGGCAGGAGGTCTAGGCGACCCTGACATTACTCCCCCCTCTCGAGAGCATTCTCCGTACGATCCTCCAGGCTCTTCCCGGAGGCCTTGATGAAAAGTGGACTCAAGGTGACCCACCTCTGTTGGTTTGTCAGCGGGCAGAGGGTACTCCACAGGTACATTGGTTGCTGGAAGGAACCTCCAAATGGGTGCATTCAACCCAAAAGCAGGGACAGAGACATCCGGAATGTGGGCATCAAGGACGGCTGCAGCTTTTCCACATAAGTCATTGGGGACACAGAGTTCGCTCTCCATGGTCTCCTCTTGCGACTGCCGTTTCATGGCACCACCCAATGAAAAACCAGCTATTCGAGTTTTCAGCTCTTGAAGCTGTCCTTCTGCACTTCTTTTCCCACTCAAAGCAGTTGTCAGTTCAACTCTTTTGGAGTTGAGTCGCGACTCCATATCTCCCAGCTGACTCAGAGTAAAGCTTAGATATGTTGCATCTTTTTCATTTCTGATCTGCAGCTGCCGGTACTCCTCCCGGGCATTGTACAGCTCCAGCTGCAGCCGGACCTTATCACGGGCTGTGTGGTCCAATAATTTGCAGGCATCAGCCATTTTGACCTCACACCGTTGTGTCAGGCCAGCCACTTGACAGACGGACACCTTCTCTCTCTCCTTTTTGGCAAGCTGTGTCTTGAGCTTAGCGATCTGCGCCTGCAGCACTGTGAGTTGCTGAGATGTGTGTTCAGCTGCTAGCTGTAGCTCTTCCTCCAGCGAGGCTCTGGTTATGCTCAGTGTGGCCTTCAGCTCCTCATGCTGTTCTTTGGGGACACACTGGGTACTCAAATAATCTTGCAGCATCTTTATTTTGTAGGCAGTCTGGAAACCTTCTTTCTGCAGAACTCGCTGCTTTTCTTCAGCATTCACCCATTTCTCCTCGGTGTCCTGCAGATGTGTACGCAGTTCTCGCAGCTGACTCTGCAGCATATTTTCTGCTTGTGTGCGCCGCTCCAGGGAGACACGTTCTTCTTGCAGCACTCTCTCTGCATTCTGCAGTGCTGTCTGCACATCTAACTTTTCCTGGGCCAACTGTTTCTTCTCCTCTCCTAATTCATGGAGTTTCTTATCTCCTTCACTGACTTGGACATAGAGATTCTTGCACTCTTGGGTTACAGTTTCAAACCTGATATTTAACCCTTCGAAGATTTCTCTTAATGAACATAGTTCTGTGTTGCAGTGGCAACTCTTCTCCTTAGAGGCTTCCAGCTCTGTAGTAAGCCTGTGAACCTCTTTCTGAGATGCTTCCAGTGCTGCATCAACTTGAGCCATGAAAGTCTGGTACTGGGCAGAATCAGGGTAGGCCTTCTCCAGCTTACTTGACAAGATCAACCTGTCATTCTCCAACTGATATTTTTCTTTTTCCCAGTTACCCTCTGCTTTTTCCAGTGCTAATTGCATCCTTGACTTTTCTTCTATCAATAGCCTCTTCTCCTCTTCTGATTCATGGAGTCTTTTATCTCCTTCACTGGCTTGGACAGAGAAGTTCTTACTCATTTGGTTTATAGTTTCAAACCTACTATTTAACTCTTCGGAGGCGTCTCTCATAGAACGTATCTCTGTTTTCAAGTAGCATCTCTCCTCCCGAACGACTTCCATCTCTTTTTTGAAGTAGCAAATCTCCTCCTGGGAGACTTTAAGCTCTGTATTAAGCCTGTCAATTTCCTTCATAGAGATTTCCAGGAATTCGTTACTTTTAGAAGCGAGGTGCCGATTCTCAGCAGCATCAGCATATGCCTTCTCCAGCTCACCTGACATGACATCCAGGTCACTCTCCAACTGGTGCTTTTCTTTTTCCTGGAGAACACACTTAGCAATTGCTGAGGAAAGACAGCTCTGTAGTGCAGCGTTGGCTTCTTGCTCCTTATCTACACTGGCGACACACTTTATTCGAGCTCGGCTAGTCCCACGAATTCGGGTATACCCGGTTGTATTGAGGTTTGTGACTGTTTTCTGCCCGAGTGCATTGGGTTATTTTCCAGGCAGGGATTGAAGCATTTTATTCCCGCTGGCTGCAATACTGCACAGTATATATATATATACTGCATTACAATTCATAAATTTATGCCATCTGGTAGACACGCGAAGCATTGCAGCCTATTAAATCCTAATCATTATCATTTAACAGATCAGCCGCCCGTCAGCCAGGCATGAACCCAGGCTGGGAAGGCAAACGCAACGGGGCTTGTCAGAGGTGAGGAGCGGCGCATTCCAGGTATCTGCCAGGTACATACTGGGTATTTGCTCGAATAAAGTGTGTCGGTGCAGTAAACGTCCATAAAGACAATCAATCGCTTTCTGTGCAGCTTGAAGCGTCTGAGTAGGGGCATCTTTCTTTTCTTCCACTATTCTTGGGATACGTCTGTGAGTTGCCTTAAGCTGCAGCATATCTCTTTCATCAAATGCAGACTGAGATTAAATTTTCATTCTTAATTCCTTCTGCAACTTCCACAGTAATGCCTCCCTTCTTTTTCTTCTTCTTCCTTGCTTTGAGAAGTTCTGAAGAATCAGTGGTACTGTGTTCACATTTACTGCTCAAGACTGTTTGAGTGGGAGCCATAATTTCAGACATGGGGAAACCACACTTCCCAAGAAACCAGTAAAGAGGAAATGTGTTTTTAAAACAGAAGCATTAGAATGAACAACAGGAATATTAGACACAGAGAGACACAAGATAGGAGAGCTGACCTTTTGAGACTTTAACATCAGTCACAGGAGATTATAAATGCAAGGAAAAAACATAGACAGAGAAACCTGTAGTTATAACTGAAACTTTAGAAATCAGGCGTAGGGATATCATACAGACAGAGAGAACCTGCAGTTACATCTGAATCTTTAGGCATCAGGCGTAGGGATATCATATAGACAAAGAAAACCTGCAGTTGAATCTGAAACTTTAGATATCAGGCATAGAAATATCATAGACAGCAGGAAACTAATACAGAGAAAACTTGTAGTTAGATCTGAAACTTTTGACATCAGACATAGGAATATCAGACAGAGAACCCTGCAGTCAAATCTGAAACCTTTGATATCAGGCATATGTTGCAGAGAAACAAACTTTAGGGGAACTTGCAGGTAAACCTGAAACCTTAGAACCAATCATATGAAAAACTAAAGATTGCAGGAAAAATCACAGTATGCAGTAACAAAATAATAGAGGCACTCTTGTCTTTTGAAATGGGAACCCTGTGAACAGCAGTGGTCCAACCAGTGATGCAGAGACAAGCCTTATCCAGGAAATGAAAAGTCAGAGTCTAAAAAGGTGGCAACAGGTACTGCAAGGGTTAACCCAGGCACTGCACAAAAAGAAAAATCTCAAAGAAAGCTGCAATAGTCTCTGCAGCAACAGTTCTAATCTCAGAAATGTTTTTTTTTTTTTCGTTATGAACGCAATAATTCTTGCAGAACACTTAGCAGCAACAACAAAAAAAACCTTTCAAAATCCCAACTTGGATTTCCAAAAAAGAAACGAAAGTACTTATCTTCAACCATGCGGATGTGGTCTGCTGCAGCAGGCAGGAAAGGGTGCAGGCAGAAGAATAATCTGTTCCAGCGAGATCCAGAAGTGGCCTTTGCTTTCTGTCACGGGAGACTCCTGTGGTGGGTTGGATCTCGGTGGCTGGAACAGCACGAGCGTAGTAGGGGTCACAAGCAGGGGTCCGAGGCAGGCGGCAGGTAGCGAAGTCAGGTAACAAGCAGGGGTCCGAGGCAGGCGGCAGGTAGCGAAGTCAGGTAACAAGCAGGGGTCCGAGGCAGGCGGCAGGTAGCGAAGTCAGGTAACAAGCAGAGGTCGGCAACGAGGAGACTGGAACAGGACAGGCGGGGCAGGACAGGGACTTAGAACAGGGAGCAGGGACTGAGACCGGGGAGCAGGAACAAACAGGGACAAGCCAGATTACTAGCAAGGGCTTTTACTGTGAACAGACTCAAATACAGGTACAAGTACAGGAACAGATCAGGAATCAAAGACAGAGGCATGTGCATACTGTAGGAGTCTGACTTGAAGCAAAGGCAAAAGCAACAGACAGGAAGCAAGCTATAAAGGACAGAGACAGGAGCAACAAGAAGACAGACAGACAGAGGAACCCAGAGCCAAAAGAAGGCAGCAGCACACCCAGTGGACAAAGAAGCTATGGCTAGGCAGGAGGTCTAGGCGACCCTGACACACACACACACACACACACACACACACACACACACACACACACACACACACACACACACACACACACACACACACACACACACACACACACACACACACACACACACACATCTCTTTTTTTTAACCTGGTGGGGAGGGATAAGGCTGCTCAGACCCTGTCTGTGTGCTCAGCCATGCAGGGACAGGAAAACTGGCAGGGGGAGGAGGAGTAATGCCTGAGTTCAGTGAAGGACCCTCCCCCACAGCAAGCAGAGAGCAGCAGCCAACACAGAACTTGAGCCCAACTTCCAGAGCCCCCCATGTGCTCTCGCCCCCGTACGCTTTGCAGGATTTAGCAGCACGGTGGTTATGCCACTGAGTTATAGATTCTATGATTTGTTGCAGATTTTTTTAAATCTGTTCAAATCAGCT
Organism: Ascaphus truei; assembly: GCF_040206685.1. NCBI lineage: Eukaryota > Metazoa > Chordata > Amphibia > Anura > Ascaphidae > Ascaphus > Ascaphus truei. The sequence continues at coordinate 530,622,324 of NC_134483.1, forward strand.
ACTAGTATATAACAGTGCTTCCTATCTAAGTCAATGTATACATCAATGCCTTACACTGCTCATGACTATATTTATTTCCCTCTCTTTATTATTGTTTGAGGTCCATTGTGAGAAAAAAAAAGACAATTTCTATTCTTGTGGTGTGTAAACCAGCAATATATTGAGATTCACTTCTGATTGAGTGGACAACCAGATTTAGTTAGTGAATTACACTACCGTTCAGTTTACATTATTAGCTTCAAAGTATATTCGTTTCCAACAAGACAGAGAGGGCCTTCTATTTTGTTCAAATTCTTTACTTGCCGCCCCTCCCGACACCCCCAAGAAATCCCCCATTTCCACTCAAATTGGAATTCAGTGTGAGGTGCTCTTCCAACACACCGCCAGAGGAAAACAAAATAATACTTGTTTATTGAATGTTAAACCGATGACTTAAGGGGACCTCTGGTTGTAATTAAACTTTCTGTCATACCCCATCAATCTCTGCCAGCCAGACATCAGGCAACACTCCTGTAAATACATATAGCATTATTAAGTTAATTATTCTGTAATCCTTGAATTGTCACTTGTCAGGGTAACGTGTACACTGTACATGCATTTAGGAATCAAAATGTTGGTTTGGACAAATGTAGCGCAGTAAAAAAGGGAACTGTTCTGAATGCAGCAGGAATGGGCACAATGATCAAGGGAAGAAACCAGGTCAGGCAGCAAGATGTCCCGAATGTAGACACAGTGTATCTTCCTGTACTTTAGACTGAGCTGTGTAAGGAGTGTGGTCTAGGGAGAGGGTGCACAAAGTTTCCTCCCTGCGCCATCTGTATTCTCTTCCCCCATGCTCGTGCCCCCCCCCCCCGGCTTGTCAATGGCGTCGGGTTGCCATGGAGACACATCGCTGGAAGGCAAGTAAAGTTACAGAGGTCTGGCGCAATCCCCTGCATTTATTCTTAAATGCCTTCAGGGAAGCGTGGGGCCTCTGCAACCGCCGTGCCCCACTCCACACTTTGCACACCCATGGTCTAAGGGTATAGGTTATGTCACGGAAGACCAGGACTAATACCAGTTATCAATATCGCCAGACTGAAACACAAGAGTTTATAAAATTAATTTATTGGAAAACAGTAATCCACAACAATACATATATACACAGACAACATACCCAACTGGGGAATACTGGGGTAATATATAGTCCTAGGCGCAGGGACCGCCCTAGAGAGATTTTCCCAGATCTTCCCCCTGCAATGTCCAATGTCACTGGACTCCAGCACAGCACAACTTCCCTTAGTTACAACAAACTTCTGCAATTCTTCTGGCTCTGAATGGAGCTGAATTGAACTGCTAGGGGTCTCCCTCCCCACCTGTTTATACCTGTAAGAGATGTATGCAGAGGAATGCAAATGGAGATCGTTTTAGGGTGAAATTAATATAAGGCTTTATTGCCTGTTCCTTTAACAATGTAAACACAAAACATAAAAGAAAAACCTGCTCCACTCTGGAGAATAACTAGACAGTACTGTATATGCCCTATCTAACTGGGTGGGTAGCTAGTCTGATTACCATCCCAAATAGTGGTGTTTTCCCACCCTATGGGAGATTCCCCGGCTACCAGGTGTGTCGTGGTGCTGAGTACCTGTTGATGCACAGAAGATCTGGAGTCCCGCTGATGTTGTTGGGGAAACAGGACAAGCTTTAGGGGTGATATCTGATTCCCCTTCATTCTTTAGTCAGTGCCTCCATCTGTCGCAGGCTCCAGGAGAGCTGAAGGCAGTCCCTGCGGAAGAACTCTCTCATACTCCCCCTGATAGACTGCACACTCAGGCGGGAGTATACTTTGCAACAGGAACACTCTTTATTCTTCTCCATTAAAGAGTACAACATACCGACAGCCACTGCATTCTATAACACTGGTCTCCAGTCTTCTTTTTCAAGAGATATATATGTATTTCTTTGTGTATTTGTGTCATATTGGATGTAGCTTTGGGCTTCTTTGTTTTTTGTTGTATACATTTATCCACGCCCAGTAGCACTCCAATTGACACTTATATACATGTATATACTATGTGGTCATTTTGGGGGTCACTTAGAGCTGGCTGGGAATCTGTGAGTTTTTAAAAAGAAACAAATCCGATGATGAGGCTTTCTCGGGTTTTGACTGGAATTTTTCAAGTATTAAAAAATGTGTTAAGAAGTTCGACTTTGACATTCAAAAAACCTCCATCCTTTGTGAAATACCAAGGTAGTATGGAAGACCATGTACTGTACATGTTGCTGTGAATACCTGTTAGGTGCAGGATACGGAGCACAAATACTCCCAGGTATATGCAAAGAACAAAAAGGGGGGAAATAGTGCAACGCAGCAACAATGCAGGGTTTAGACGCAGAAAAACATATTATCTCCCACTCACATGATGTGTATATAAATAAGGCTGTGTAGTGGTTAAAGCTCTTTTGGTAGTGACTGGAACCTCAGTGATGCAGGTTGAGGGTCTGAATTCCAGTGAGGTGTTAGACCTCAGATCCCCCGTTCATAGAACATGAGAAAACAGACCATAGAAAAGATTTACTGAAGACAAACAGGAAGAAAAAGACAATGCACTCACAAAGGGTGCTCCGTCTCAAGCATTGAGACCATATCATGTGAGTGGGATTTGTATTTCTGCTTTTAAATCCTGCATTTTTGCGGTGTTGCACTATTTCCCCCCTTTTTTCTTTGCCTGTACTGGGAGTATTTGCGCTCCGTATCATCATGCAATTCTAAGACGATTAGAAAAAGTATTTTTTAATTGGAGCTGCGCTACCCCCTATGGTTTCTCTATTGTGACGTATGTTATTCTCATTATATTTATTTTTCATGACACTGGGTTGGTTGTACATCACCTTTTTAACCTTAATTTGCGCTTTCATTTTTGCACCTTTGTGAATACATGGTACATAGAAAAAATGGGGGAGAATTCAAAGTTTCAGGTCTCACATGGACATTTCATCAGGCATTTCATCACCTTGGTTAACCGTCAGGTGATAACCCGACGAATGTTCCGTGTTGGAACAGAAACACTGCATTCTCCTCTGTTACTTAAATAAATGGAAGACACTGCAAAAGATTGTGAGAAGAGTTCTACGCTGTATCTCTTGAGTGTCAAGTAATTAAAAATACCACTTGTGGTGCATGCATGTCTGAGACAGGTCTGCAGCGCGGTGTTTCCTAATGATCTCTTAGGCCTTGTACATAGTAGGCGCGCGCGACGGAGCACGTGTCGTCGCGCGCAACCTGCTGCTGAGGTGATCCCTGGCCTGTGGGATCTGGAGGAGGAGACGCTATGGGGAGGCATCCAAGCTCATTTGCGATTCGCAGTTCCTTCCTTACGGAGGTGTGCCCATGATGTCGCGTGAGCAGCTTGCCCTCATTGGCTGAACCGCGCAGATGACCCGGCGGTCGCGCGACAAAATTAAAAAAAATGTTTCGTGAAAAATAGGCCGCGCCTTCGCTCTCGTGCATGCGCTCTATGCCCGTGCACATTGCTTTACGGCCTTTTGTTTGCGGCACGCACGATGTTGTGTGCCATTGCACTGACTATGGACGCTGCCTTGGCAAACAGTGCTTCCACTGTAGCAAGGGATTCTGGGTAACGACATGCAAATGAGCACAGTGTGTCACTCTTTACTTCTCATCCATTTTGACATGGTCCCCTATACACTTATGTCTGCTGTATTACACAGCTTCTCTTTTGACGAATTCTGCCTTCATTGCCACAGGACTGGAAAAGCTTGTAATTGACAAATGCAGTAGAACACATTTTACACACTGTTAATTCTGCTCTCTTTAAGCTCTGCTGGAGCTGTGTCTCACACGTGTGAGTCCATCCGTGTGCAGCTTAAAGAAAGCCGAAGATTATGTTTTTTTTGCTTCTGTAACATTTCATTTTCACAATTGCAGAAACAGCTTTAGAAACTGTGGAAGATTAGACATCAGCAGTTCCATGGCCTGTCAAAGTCACCTCGTGCTCCTGCTATTGGTTCTGTTTGCAGTCAGCACGCAGCTCTCTAATGCTCAGCACTGGTCCCATGGCTGGTATCCAGGAGGGAAAAGGGAGCTGGACATTCCCCCATCACCAGAGGTATGTCATCTATATACCCGTTAGTTGGCTGGAACGTCTGCCAGTGAATAGTTAGAATGAGCCCTTCAGTGCCTGTAGGACATGGGGAAGGGAATCGACGTGCCCAATTAGTGCAGGAACTGGTCATGGAGTAATTGACTTCACCTTTTTCACCTTTGGTGACCATCAGATAGTTAGTTTTCTTTCTGTCCTTCAGGTACCAAAATATGTATTTGGATCTTTTTTAGTGCAGGGGTACATTCAGCCTGCTGTGTGCGGCACTTCATACACTGGACATGTATGGGAAATAATACAATGCTTTGCATGTCCTCTAGCACAGGATGTGTTTTTATTATGACATGAGCTTGCTTTTTTGATAAAATGCTATTTTCTTTGACTCCTGATCCACTTAGGATATGACTTTTACATGATACACGTGTGAAAGCGTAGAAATAAAATCAATGAGTCAAGGGTTCAAAGTATCAACGTGAGTTTATCTGCACCAAGGTACAAGTGAGAGAGAATTCAAAAATGAACTCATGCCTCTGAAAACATATTGCTTGGTATCACATTTTTATACATTTCAAAATGAGTAATACGCCCTTTAAGGGGGCTGGCTTAGAGATAAAAAACAATATGATGACTTATACAAAAATACTTATTAATACATAAATATGCTTCACATGCGATATTCTTATCCTATATATCACCATAATGTGGGCCCCTTAACCTTCTGACTTAAGGAGTAACCCTGTTTAGCCCTCTGTGTGTACTGTATCTGTCAGATAACAGAACCTAAGGTCAGCAGAAATATCTAAGGCAGGAAAAACCTCTTACGAATGTAATTTCAATTTCTTTCATGACTCGTAGGAATTATACAAGGGCGAGTTACAGCTAGGAGCGATACACTGCAGGATCTCAATCATCCACAAATCATACACAAATATACATACATTCAAACACTCAAAATGGCTACTGCGCCAAAATGGAGGTGATGATACTCTGTCTTCATATAGCCTGAGCCACACACATTATCTCAATCTTCACAGTCCTCTCTTTTTATTCTTAAAAATAGTCTTTTAAGGGTAATTTCAGATAAAACTCCAGAAACGTCGCGTTGGCCTGGAGGGTCCAAATTTGCATGACTTTGATAGTTCTGGAAACTCACAGAGCTGCTGGCTATCATATCAGCCAGGTTGGTCTTTCTGCCATCATCTTCATCTGTATTCCATTGAGGGGGACTGACTTTTTCTTCTGAGATTGCATCTTCCGTGGTGTCGTCTGTGATCAGTGGCATATCCTGGGTAGAGGGTGTTACACACCTTTGCAGTAGGGATTTACTGCACATGACACAGACATACAAAACAATCAGAACTGCAAGCACACAGACAAATCCATTCATCAGTTTCGCTCCTAGGAAACCAACCAATTTGCTAATTCCTAACAGAACCCATCTCTCATCTCCGCCTTTCCTTAATCTCTCCTGTATCTCTGTGATCTTCTCTAGCTCATGCTAATTCTTACCACTTTGATCTTTAATAAAAACACAACATTGCTCTTTAACTAGGGCACATACGCTAAAATATAGTCCAGAGCTATTCTATTCTGTAGGGCCATTAATCTAATCTGTACCTGTTCCTGGTTGAGTAAGTTAATGGATGTAGTTGTATGATTGAGGACATCATCCAGTACATCCGTAAGTACATTGAGCCTGTCATATAGCAACCCAACTCCTACATTAGGAAATAAGCTAGCACAAAATTGTTCTTTCCATAGACTACTTTTCAACCCCTGTGTGTTGGGAGTGGCTCTGCTATTCCTGATCCTGCCAGTGGGTAATTCTTTAGTCATTGTAAAGGCAGGTACAATTGTACCTAGATAGGAAGACCCTGTCCAACCACATGGTAATTCTCTGTAGGCCCATTTTCCACCAAGCCAATACACTCCCCTTGGTAAACTAGAATTTGTGCAAGCACTTTTTACTATCTTAATTAAAGCTGAAAAATTAAGGCCACATCCTCCCTGTAAATTTTTAGTTCCAGGCTGTAAATATATGTTTACACAAGTTTCATTAGTTGGTGGAGGCACCTGACCCATTAATTGATTGTTGTTCCCAGTGTAATGTATGTAAAATCCACCTACAGTAACCTCGTTTACCAGTGGAATTCGGTTTCATTTTTTTAATTCGGCATTAGTGTAAGGTATCCCTACTCAAGGGGTTAAATGTAATTCTCTCTTACGTCATTGGGGGCCACTAGAGTATGGGATTCATTGTATATATTCCCTTGTGACCCATTAACCTGTGTAGCATTGTGTGAGATTATATGATTGTCTGCAAAATGATGTGACCACAAAACAATAAACATTACAAATATTTCAAAACTGATCATCCCTTATCATCATCTGGATGGCGTAGGCTGATTTTGCCTAGCGGGGCATACATCTTAAAAACACACTCTAAAGCTTAAAAAAATAATATTGAGTCCTGAAAAAACGAATTGTTCGTTTAAGACCGGGTCTTGCCTGAAGTCTTAATTCCTCGGTGGTTAAATGTTCTAGGATTATTGTGCCTAGATACACTAACTGTTGGTCAAAAACACTGGCTTGATGATTCTTTGTTAGCTGTTTACAGTGGTGCCGGCAATTTTTTTTTTTTTTTACGATGCTGCTGCTTTGTATTCTCCTTGGTAAACTGTATAGGCTGCACCTAAGTTTGGAGAGACTTAAACATTTCATTAATAAAAGCACAAGGAGAGCGCTTTTAGCCACTATAATTTAGTATCTGCACAATATCAGCACCATTTTTTTTTGTTTTTCACCACTGTCTTGGCATCCGCTTATAGACAGGTGTGTTATGGAAAATCACATAAATTATCCTCTCTTTTGTTCATATGCAAATCCTATGCCATGTGAACTATATACGACATAAAGGATGATGGTATTTAAAACATCAGCAGCTTGAGATTTAAATATATATATATAATGAATTTGACAATAGCTACTGCTTAAAAAATAAAATCTGGATTGCCTACAGTTGCATTTTTTAAAATGAGAAGCTATAGATGAGGGTTCAAATTGAGACACCTTTTGGAGGGAAAGGAGAGGTAATGGTTAAAAGTTATAAAAATACATCACATATGCAGTTAATTATAGGAAAAATTATTTCATATATGACTTTATGCTTACTCGTTTATATTGTACGCTTTGTGAAGTACTGAGTATACTTATGCCACTATTCAAATATGGAAATACATATGAAATATTATTGTATTATTAATAAAACAATTATAACAAATGGAATTAAAACATCTCCTAATTAGAACAAATAGAATTTAAATGTGTTTACTGGTTTCTGCGTAGAGGTAATATGGATACTGCATGGGGATTATAACTCCTTCTTGTAATAATTCCTCCATAATAGGGGCTATGCCATATAAAGCATTTCTGCTGAGAGGGTATTGGCCAATTCTGGGGAGGACAGCGTTGGGAAATAACTTAACCCGTACTGGTGCAGCAGACCAGACGTACCCAGTACTGTTGCTGGGAGACGCCCATAAACTATGAGGTATTTATCCTAAAATGGATACAAATAGAGAAAGCACAATAAATAAGCATAATTCCACATTTCTCTGATACAGAGCAAAATGAACTTTACAAAAAATAAGATTAAAAACCCAAAACAGACCTGTTTGATCCTGTAAACTCAGTCCAAAAATAAATAAATTACAATATCATTCTCTTTCCCCATATTATAACTAAGCTGCTTTTAAACATTTTTTTTCTCAGCTTTTTGTTTATTTATTTATTTATTTATAAAATATTTTACCAGGAAGTAATACATTGAGAGTTACCTCTCGTTTTCAAGTATGTCCTGGGCACAGAGTAAAACAAAATAATACATGGTTACAAATACAGTTACATAAATGAACAAGGTATACATTATATACAAGACATTGCATGCACAGTTAAAGAAAATATATATTATGAGCGTATGAAACAGTTACAGACCAGATTAAAGTGTGAGACAGCCTTAGATTTGAAAGAACTTAAGCTGGTGGTGGATATGAGAGTCTCTGGTAGGTTGTTCCAGTTTTGGGGTGCACGGAAGGAGAAGGAGGAACGTCCGGATACTTTGTTGAGTCTTGGGACCATGAATAGTCTTTTGGAGTCTGATCTCAGGTGATAGGTACTGCATGTGGTAGGGGTGAGGAGCTTGTTCTCCTTTTGTTAACTTTTTATGTCTGGAACGTGGTCTTTGTACATTCTTTAAGCTGGAGGCGGGGGGCCAGCCCGCTTGGCTGCTTTTAACCTTCCCTCTTTTAAATGACTGCTGTTCAAAAATCAGACAAGACCCGTGTATTTAAGAAAACAAACCGTTAGTTTCCTATTATAAGTTTGAACAGAGAAACCTTGATAACTAAAAAACATAAACAAAACCTTCTCTGCAACCCTTCCTATAAAACAAAAATCTTATTGTTTTATTTACTATTTATTACTAATTCCTTATCTTTCTTACACACACACACACACACACACACACACACACACACACACACACACACACACACACACACACACACACACACACGTTCTCTGAGTTTATCTTCCATCAACATTCATTCTACTTTCTACAGGCAATTAACAAAACTTCAACATTCTATTAATCCTGTGGGCCAGGGTAAAACTCAATAAAGCTTCCTTACTCCATAAGATCAGAATCTTTCTTTTGTTTAATATTATTATTATTACAACAATAAAAAATAAACATTTACTTTTTAAAACTTTGCATTCTAGATATACCTTGCTTCAATCCTGACTCCTCTAAATCAGCACATAAAATTTAAATTTAAAACTTCCTTATATCCTACTTCATATTTTATTTGTATCAGTAGGTCATTTAAATATTGTAACACAGTATCTCCCATGCCCGGGAACAACAAAAAATGTGCTACAGTAAAAAATACAAACTCATACTTGAGTCAGGGTGTAAAGAAATCTTTTTACAACTGCCAAATTTTACATTTTCTTTTAAAACATTACACTAACAAACTTTAACATACAATGCTGCCTAGGTTTATTTTAAATGCTACGGTCATGCCTTGTAAATGGCAGCAGGCTTAATACACTTTGACCAAAGGGTTAAACTTAAATGACCCTTTTACAAGCGATATATATATATATTGCACTGTGTATTTTTGTCATATTGGAAGTAGCTTTTCGCATTTTAGTTTTTTTTTTTGGTATAGGTTTATTTTAACCCTTATTATTATTTCATTCAAAATCATTATGATCTGTTATTTGTATTATTTGTTATTTTTATGATTAGTACTACACGTGACAATGTGAAGCGCTATGTACACTAATGGCGCTATATGAATAAAGACATGCATGCATACATACATACAATAACTATCAGAGTGACACACAAACACTTCACTCGATGACATGTATATTATTATGCCCTCAAATTAGTTACTATGAGCTTTCTAAGACAAAAATAAACAAAAAACATTTAAAGAGGATGTCCCCTTTTTCTTTATTTATGCAGTATTAATACATTCATCCCTTAAAAACTACTTTTACATTCTTAAATTCAAGCCATTTCTTCCTAGGTTAATAATTAACTTCCATGTCTCACAGACATGCAAGTCCTGTGACCTGCAGCTATTTTCAAAACAGAGCCTTATATGTTTAGTGACCTTTCCCTTTCCTTCTTATTTAATATACTCTGCGCCACTAAATATCAATTTTTAAAACATTTTATTGCCATAAAGTCCACACATAATTTCAAGGGACGTACCCTTCGGCGGCGACTGCTGAGAACATAGGTTTCCCCATAATTCTCCTTTATTACACCGATCAACGTTAGTTGATCATGTATCAATAAGGTGCCCCACCACTTGGTATAATATAAGTAGAATATAGAGTTACGGACCTGTGATATTAAAAAATAGTCACCTGTTGTTCCTTAACAATAGTTCTCTTTCCAAGTTTAGGAGACTTTCCACCTTATAACTATTATACCTTCTGAGCCCTGAATTGGCCTGCCATTTAGCATAAGGTATAATCTGACCTGAGTTTATGGCAATAATATAAAACAACAACAACAATACCTGATCAGTATAATATTGATAAACTCACGTGATACAGGGTGTCCCGTCACACAGGTAGGTTACCCATAAAGAACAAACTGTCTACAGATTACTCAAACAATTAATCTAATGTCTTTTTCTGTTAAAAAGGATAAAGCCATACCTTATTCCAAGTGTGCACATTTGAGTAATGTAGGCAGCTGCTCCGTCTGGGGTCTCCTGGTCCCGAAGTATTGGGGTCCCTATTTGGGCGCCATCTGTGAAAGCATAGAAATAAAATCAATGAGTCAAGGGTTCAAAGTATCAACGTGAGTTTATCTGCACCAAGGTACAAGTGAGAGAGAATTCAAAAATGAACTCATGCCTCTGAAAACATATTGCTTGGTATCACATTTTTATACATTTCAAAATGAGTAATACGCCCTTTAAGGGGGCTGGCTTAGAGATAAAAAACAATATGATGACTTATACAAAAATACTTATTAATACATAAATATGCTTCACATGCGATATTCTTATCCTATATATCACCATAATGTGGGCCCCTTAACCTTCTGACTTAAGGAGTAACCCTGTTTAGCCCTCTGTGTGTACTGTATCTGTCAGATAACAGAACCTAAGGTCAGCAGAAATATCTAAGGCAGGAAAAACCTCCTCCGAATGTAATTTCAATTTCTTTCATGACTCGTAAGAATTATACAAGGGCGAGTTACAGCTAGGAGCGATACACTGCAGGATCTCAATCATCCACAAATCATACACAAATATACATACATTCAAACACTCAAAATGGCTACTGCGCCAAAATGGAGGTGATGATACTCTGTCTTTATATAGCCTGAGCCACACACATTATCTCAATCTTCACACACGTGTAAAACAATAGAAAGGTTCTTTATAATATGCAATGTAATAGAAACCATGAACCTACGTGCGCAGGGAAGTCAAGTGCATGTCCTTCCAGTTGGATAAAATTGTAGCTCCACATATAACATAGACTATAATTGCAATATAACCACCATAAAACACTATTATTTTACATTACGACTCTGTAGAATATAGCACAGTAGATCCGCGTTTATGAAGTAAGGTTCAGTAACATAAGGTCCATAAGTAGTCTTTTAGTAAACTTGATAAAAAGAAATGGGGTGAGGTGCGGCTTTGTGTTTCTTTAGAGGATTCCTTAATTCCCCTCCTCACCTTCTTCTACCCACACGCTGCCCTCTTCACCTGCTTCTCCCCACACGCTGCCCTCTTCACCTGCTTCTCCCCACACGCTGCCCTCTTCACCTGCTTCTCCCCACATCTTAGTGAAAAAATAGGTGCAAAACCAGCGCTTATGCAAACAACAAATGTATAAATATAGAAACAACCTTAGATACAATGTCCAATTGGTAGTCCTGGAGCTGCCTAAAGAGATTGTTCTGGTATCTTTCACCCAGACTTGAAATTGTAGAAAAAAGCAACCTCCTCTGGCGCTGAGACAAGGATGTAGATAGATGAACACGAGATTCTTCTGTAAAACAGTGACCTCAGGAGAGAAGAAAAAGACAAAACATGCAGGAAGCCTGCAATAGTGTATTACCCAGGGATAACAAAGATATAAATGTGGAGAGCAATTTATTACACAAGGTTAAAAATTACCATTAAAAAGACAATGCTATACAAACATAAAATAAATGAGTGCCTAAGCACTAACCAAGATCTTGAGCACTTAAGCACTAGACAAGATCTTTGTGATTGCTCCGCCTGGTTAAAACTGTAATCCTACTCACCAGAGGTGACTAGGTCATGAGCACTGGTTTAATGGTCTTTGCCGCCGGATCGACCGCTTGCCATGGGGTGCAATTCGTCTGCTGCTGTCGGGGGATCCAATTCTGTTCTCCGTGATGAATCACTACCGGAAAACACACGATCCGCTCGCTCGCTCGCTCGCTGACGTCACCACTGAATGTCCACTGCTACGGTGTCCCTGCGGTGCCAGAAAACCAGACGAATTGCACCCCATGGCAAGCGGTCGATCCGGCGGCAAAGACCATTAAACCAGTGCTCATGACCTAGTCACCTCTGGTGAGTAGGATTCCAGTTTTAACCAGGCGGAGCAATCACAAAGATCTTGGCTAGTGCTTAAGTGCTCAAGATCTTGGTTAGTGCTTAGGCACTCATTTATTTTATGTTTGTATAGCATTGTCTTTTTAATGGTCATTTTTAACCTTGTGTAATAAATTGCTCTCCACATTTATATCTTTGTTATCCCTGGGTAATACACTATTGCAGGCTTCCTGCATGTTTTGTCTTTTTCTTCTCTCCTGAGGTCACTGATTTACAGAAGAATCTCGTGTTCATCTATCTACATCCTTGCCTCAGCGCCAGAGGAGGTTGCTTTTTGCTTCTCCCCACATGCTGCCATCTTCACCTGCTTCTCCCCACATGCTGCCCTCTTCACCTGCTTCTCCCTACACGCTCCCCTCTTCACCTGCTTCTCCCCACACGCTCCCCCACATGCTCCCCTCTTCACCTGCTTCTGCCCACATGCTCCCCTCTTCACCTGCTTCTCCCCACACGCTCCCCTCTTCACCTGCTTCTCCCCACTCGCTCCCCTCTTCACCTGCTTCTCCCCACATGCTCCCCTCTTCACCTGCTTCACCTGCTTCACCTGCTTCTCCCCACTCGCTCCCCTCTTCACCTGCTTCTCCCCACATGCTCTTCATCTCTCCAACTTCCCCCCCCCAGCTTTCCCTCACAAGCCCCTCCCCTCACCTGCTCCCTCCTTTTTCTCCCTCACCCTTTTCTCTCACTCACCCTTCTCTCTATTTATCTCCCCTTCTATTTCTCCTCCTCACTCTTATCCCCCTTACTCTATACTGTGATTCCCGTCACACTCTTAATATCTCCCTTCAAACTCTTAATATCCCCCCCCTCACACTCATAGGCTGCGGCCAGGCAGGGAGCGAGCGCGCTGGCGCTCATGCGTGGTGACGTCACGCTCCTTGCTCGGCCGGGAGATTTGTGGCCGGCTAGGTGCACAGGCGCTCGCTCATGCTTGCCACACACATTGCTGCAATGTGTTTAATAGCAGCCAGCGTGAGCGCACCCGCCCGCTAAGGCTAACCAGGCACTACTATTCGTCCGACAAGCCTTGCGAGAGTTCCTGCTGCAGTCAAGTGCATGAGTAGCACAGACCCCAACCCCACACCAGCCCCACCCCCACACCCATACCAGAACAGGCCCCACCCCCACACCAGCCCCACCCCCACACCCATACCAGAACAGGCCCCACCCCCACACCAGCACAGGCCCCACCCCCACACCCATACCAGAACAGGCCCCACCCCCACACCAGCACAGGCCTCACCCCCACACCCATACCAGAACAGGCCCCACCCCCACACCAGCACAGGCCCCACCCCCACACCAGCACAGGCCCCACCCCCACACCCATACCAGAACAGGCCCCACCCCCACACCAGCACAGGCCCCACCCCCACACCAGCACAGGCCCCACCTCCACACCAGCACAGGCCCCAGCCCCACACCAGCACAGGCCCCACCCCCACACCAGCACAGACCCCACACCAGCACAGACCCCACCCCCACACCAGCACAGACCCCACCCCCAAACCAGCACAGACCCCACCCCCACACCAGCACAGACTCCACCCCCACACCAGCACAGGCCCCCTCCCCCACACCAGCACAGGCCCCCTCCCCCACATCAGCACAGGCCCCCTCCCCCACACCAGCACAGGCCCCTCCCCCACACTAGCACAGGCCCCCTCCCCCACACTAGCACAGCCCCCCTCCCCCACACCAGCACAGCCCCCCTCCCCCACACCAGCACAGCCCCCCTCCCCCACACCAGCACAGCCCTCCTCCCCCACATTAGCACAGGCTCCCTCCACCACACCAGCAGAGGCCCTCTCCCCCACACCAGCACGGGCCCCCTCCCCCACACTAGCACATGCCACTCTGCCACACCAGCACAGACCCCACCCCCAGACCAGCACAGACCTCTCCCCCAGACCAACACAGGCCCCTCCCCCAGACCAGAACAGGCCCCTCCCCCCACCAGCACCGGCCCCTCCCCCCCACACCAGCACAGGCCCCTCCCTCACACCAGCACATGCCCCTCCCCCACACCAGCACATGCCCCTCCCCCACACCAGCTTTCCCCTCCTGTCCCAGCACTGCGGCTCCTAGTCGTTGTGTACCTGATGTTTGACAGCCCTGATCTAGACGATAGAAGCACGCACACACATACTCATGGTGTAGTAATATTTAATCACAGGAAGTAGTCAATTATTAAAATATCATATACACTCACAAACATAAAAAAAAAAAGCCAGGCACATGAAAGGGGCATGAATCCCGTGCTTTGGGCTCGCCTGGATGTCTCCATGATGTATGCGGTTAGACCCATAACCGGTCTCCATGTCCTCCGGGTTCGCAAACCTTGGTGTGTGGCTTCGGTCTCCAGGTTCCGGTTTTGGTGATGACACTTCTGGTGGCAGTACAGAGCGTTCACTGCCTATTCCTTCCGTTCCGACGCAGTACGGATTGTTCCATGCCTATTCCTTCCGTTCCGACGCAGTGCGGAGTGTTCCCTGCCTGTTTCTTCCGTTCCGACGCGTTTCATCAGCACTATGCTAAATTCCACAGGAATAACTGCTAATGATTACAACCACTAGAGGGTTTAAATACCCACAGTTTAACTCCTTCTACATCTGTGCTTAAAAAGTGATTGGGATAAAATAAAAAAAATCTATGCATCGATTTTGTATATGTGAATTTTGAATACAGTGATCTAGGGCAGGGGAGTGCAAACTTTTAAATCTGCGCCCCCTGCCTGCTCTCCCCCCCCCGTTTACCTTGTCATCAGCGTTTCTGAGGTCACAACGTCATGTGACCCAGCGTAGTCATTTGCCATAGCGACACATCGCCAGAAGCCGCCGGAAATCAGGTAAGGGAGTTACAGAGGCCTTGTGCGAGTCCCCCATCATTTAATTGAAATGCTTTGGGGAAGAGCATGGGACTTCTGTAAGCGCCCCGCCCCCCCCCCCCAGAAAATCTCGAGCCCCCCAAGTTTGCGCACCCCTGATCTAGGGATGCACGCAAAACATTAGTGTGCTCCTAAATAGTTAACAGCATTACAGAAATGCCTCTTGCATAACATGCAAGGAGGGCCATATTCTTATACAGGCATACCCCTGTTTAAGGACACTCACTTTAAGTACACTCGCGAGTAAGGACATGTCGCCCAATAGGCAAACGGCAGCTCGCTTATGCGCCAGTCAGCACGTCCTGAACAGCAATACCGGCTCCCTACCTGTACCGAAGCTGTGCGTGAGCGGGGAGACTATAGAGCCTGTTACAAATGCGTTATTTACATCAGTTATGTACGTATATGACGATTGCAGTACAGTACATGCATCGATAAGAGGGAAAAAAGGTAGTGCTTCACTTTAAGCACATTTTCGCTTTACATACATGCTCTGATCCCATTGCGTACATTAATGCGGGGTATGCCTGTACCTCTATTACATGTGTTAAATATCTGTGACACATATAATGGTAATAGTAAGAAAAATTGTAAATACATAAATATGTAAAAATATATCAATAAAAAAAAAGATGTATATGTAACCCATGTTCCCCCACCCTAAGAGAGATTTCCTGCGGTTACCTGGTGATGGCGCTACCTGTATGGTTCACACGAGTCTCTGAGCATCCACCGGTGGTAGTGGGGATAGTCAGGACAGGCTTTTAGGGATCTTGACAACTTCTTGCTCGGTGTTGCAACACCTCCACTCCCACAGGGCCTATAGGAATAGGTGCAGTCCCCTGTGTAAAACACTCCCTCCCTCCCTGAAGAAACTGCAGCCTCAGGCAGGAGTATAAAACAAATAATGGTTCTTTATTGCAGCAAGTACACAGCCATACCTCACAGCATACTCTACTTTGGTCCCTGGACTCAACCCCCAGGGCTTGAGGTCCCAAAGGTCTATCCGTGACTCCCATACTCCCTGGTGGAATATGGGGTAGCTGATCCCACTCCCCTGAGGGAGGGGAAGGATGGCGAACCAGAGCCCTGGCTCCACACTTCCAACAGCTCCTGGGCAGTACATCAGGGCATAGCTTACTCTACTTGGGTGGAGGGGTCCATGGTATAGCTCCATTTAACAGGGAGTCCGGTCTTCAAGATCCCACAAGTCCCCTATGGACACTACTGTGATGGTGAATGGGTAACCAGGCTCACAATAAAGGTTAAGCCCGTTTGGTTACCCCTGATCCCTGGGGTTCGGGAGTGTCAGCTCTTGAGTCCAGTGGAGAAAGTCTTGTCTGATTGTGCCTAGGTAGTCGGAGTCCAGAGTTGCTGGTTACCCCAATAATGTACCCGGGAATCAGGTCGGAATCCCAGATACATATAGGCACAATGCTCCGGTCAAAATCCCTCCTTGAAAACGCTTTCGTGACTCAACGTTAGGACACCCTGCTTCAGCACAGACCAGAAAGGTAAATGGGGCATAAGGGTGTAAAGTATCCCTGGAACAGTCAAGGGGTCCTAGGTAAATGAGGGATGCCCAGTTAATGCCCCAGTCACCCAGAACCTGGTATAAGGAATCTGAGGGTACTCCAACCCTACATAAGGTTGTGAGGTGTTTTAAATTCTACAGTATGTCAGTTTTTTTAGTGCTTGGGGAATATGGCCAGTAAGAATAAATAGGTTCTTATTATATTCTCCATAACCAAGAGACTTAGAAGAGTACATGTGGCTACCAAGCTTGGTGCCATCAAGTCTGCTCAGGTCCCGGACTTGAAAGCCTCAGAGGTTGCCATGTGTGAAAGCCATTTGGGTATCGGAGTTAGGCTCGAGAACTCACGTCCTGGGATGAAATGAAGTCCTCGGACCGCTCAGACTTTGAGAATCCTAATTCAGCGGGGGGCTTCTGCATGACCAGTGGCAGAGGTGCCAGGATGGTGCATGCCCTTGTCAAATTCTTAATCCACGCTTGCCCGGCTTTGGTAGACCGGCAGCGCTTTGATTTGCTGGTGGGAATTCTCCCATGCTCAGATTGGCTGTAGTATTTCATGAATGAACTCTGAAATACTAAAAGAAACTCTCAGCCAATCCGTTCGCGGGTTTCTAAGCGCCAAGACAGCAGCGGCAAATTTGAAACGACCAAAAGAGGCTCTTGGAGAAATAGCAGTGAGCCGGCTTCAGAAATTTCAAGGCTAGAACTTTGCGGGACCAAGTTTTACAAATTGAACGTAGCGCTTGTGGCTAGGTTTGCAACCCGAAAACAGTTCTGGGATATTTGGGACTAACTCCTGGTCAAGGGACTTCAGCACCTCCAGAAGGAAGAGAGCGGTGGCGTCGGGATCTTCATGCCGATTTGAGTTCCAGGACATTTGGGACCAGGCCACGGTCAACTAAAAACTTTGTTTCTTTGCCTATTTCAACCAGGAAAAGTTAGTTCTTTACCCTAGACCCCCAGTAAGTGTGTCTTTCTTCTGTATTTTGCAATCCACTGTGTGTACGTCTGTTTCAAGGAAATAAATGACCATTTGTTTTACTATCTTGTTTAGCTCAGTGAATGATCCCGGTAAAAAGGTTTATATACCTGGTCTCCCGTGACAGGCTTATTTACTGGTGGTAGCGGTGGGATCATTGAGCCCTATGTTTTAAAATCCTGCGGGGTCTTCTAACATAGAGAGAAACTCATAGATTGCGAGCTCTCAAAACAAGTGGTAATGTACACATGTTTTACAAAGCTAAATAAAGCACCGGTTCTCTTTGTCACTTAGTTTAGTGCCACCAGGCAAACATGGACAGACGGTAAGGTCGGTACCATTCATGGGACCGACCCAGGATTGTCGCCGGGTGTGAGAGCTATGGACTGCCTACTGACGGTCGGTCAAAAACACTGCTTGAGGAGGATCTTGAGAGTCATGAAGCCAGTATTGCTTCACCTGAGGGGGACATACCCTCACCTGCAGTTGCAGGGTCCACTAGTCCAGCCAGGGTGCAGGAGGTCATTCCAGCCACAGGGGTCATGGAAGGACAAGGGGAGGGAGGTGGCGGAATAACATGGACATTGTTGGTGGGGGGGCAGTTATAGGGAGTGCAGCCGTGGTAGCCCCAGTGGATAGTGGTCTCTCTCTACACCTGGAATCACGCGCTTCTTGGGGGGAGGGGGCCACCTTGCGGAAAAAATTCAGCTTCTTGCAGCTGCACAAGGGACACTAGCCCCAAGTTCCCAACCTGATAACGGGAAGGAGTCCGTTACTCGAGTGGACCACCACAGCTTCAGCATATTCGTTGATGACACGGACAAAATCGATGGGAACCTGAAGATCTTTGAGACTCGGGATTGGGTTTTGCGATTGATACCGTTATTGTCCGGAGCTGCCCTGGAGTCCCTCCAGGCCATTCCAGCTGCGGACGGCAATGACTATAGCCATGTGAAAGCCCTGTTGTTAACCCAGTATACCCTCACTTTAGAGGCATGTTTAGGATGGAGGAGAAGTGCCACCGGGAATCCTATATGTGGTTTGCCTAACCCATGATATTGCATGGGACTGGGTGGAGGGATGTGGTGCCACCAAGTATCACAATGTACTGGACCTGTTTTTTAAGGAACAGTTTATGCAGCAATGTCCACCGGACTTAAGGGAATGGGTCTTTGATCATAAACCAAAGACTTGCCTGGATGCTGCGATCCTGGCTTATGAGTTTGTCACCAGCCGGGCACTGATCCGCAAGAAAGGGGCTGTCCCAGAAGCGGCCACTCCGGCAGCCAAAAGCACTCCATAATGGAAAGCTAAATCTGCTGCAGATGGAAGTGCACACAAACCTGCAGAGCTTAAGCACAAGTGGAGGTGCTATCAGTGCAACAAGACTGGCCACATAAAGCTGGACAGTCCAAAGTCCGGTACTCCCCAACCGGGGCAACACTAACCAGCTGCGAGGCCAGTCGCCCGTGTGCAAGTGGCACACACAGAGGAGCAGAGCGCAGCCATCCAGCCGGTACAGCGAATGACGTCGATGGAAGAATCTACACCTGCAGCCAGTGACACAGCTGTGGAGACTGGGGTACACCAGATTGCGCCGGTCGGGCAAGTCCAACGATGTCCGGAAAAAGCATTTGCGCCAAGTGACCGTTATATAGTTATATGGTGAGAGCAGAGGATCTGCTACCGGACACTGGGATGCAGGTGACCATGCCAGACGGAGGATCACAATCCATCCAGGTTTTCCGGGTCGTTCTTGATTTGGGGTGCCATACGTGGCATGAGTGAGGTGGGGGTATTGCCCGGGTTAGATACTGAGGTGCTCCTTGGTAATGACCTGGGGCATGTTACGTGTGTTTTTAAGGCAGAATTGGCTCGGGTTGCAGCAATTTACCAGGCGCCAGAGCAAATGAATTGTTCATGAAGATTTTGCCGTACCCCTGCATTTGGGACAACAATTCCAGGGGTCTCCGAGGAGCCCAGGCAGGTAAGCCAGACGTAGTCGCGACAAGGTTCTGACTTATCTCCCCTTTTAGCTGCTCCCTTTGCCCCCGACTCAGAGAAGGAGGGTGGGAAGCGGTGCGGGCTGATCCCAGCTTAGAGGGCATGAGACTCCGAGCCTGCCGCGGACAGTGCAGAATGGAAGTGTGAAAGTAGTTACTTTATAACTCAGTGGATTTTTTTTTGGTTAACAAACCATATAATTATATTGTAAAATTCTAAGGAACCCCAACCCTCTCTAATAGCGCGTCTGAGATCAAATGCATTGTAAGGAACCCCAACCCTCTCTAATAGCGCGTCTGAGATCAGATGCATTGTAAATTCTTCTGTATTTGGTACCATTTTTTAAATGACTTGAAATTTTCAGAGAATCCTTTAGGGAGGCCCATCGTCCTTATTAAAAACCCTTTCAAGTGAAGGGGTTTCAGCGAGAGACCATATATTTTGAATTAATTCCTATTAAAGCATTGTGGGGTACGAGTCAAAACCCTGAAGTGTCCTCTAGTGAAAAAACAAGAAAACAGAAACAGACCTAATTAAGCTCTGTCATAGATACAAAGGCAACCAGGAAGGTTTTGGTGAATGCAGGGTTTTGCGTTTCCTTCTGAAATTGAAGCTATTTGATACAGATTAGTTTGTTTCTGTTTCTGTTTTTCACCAAGGCGCTGTGCTGAATGCAGTACAGCCAGGGAGCCACATCGTACCAGGTGACAGTGCTCTGCATGTAATGTGAGGTGGTGCTTGAGCAAATTCAAGAAGTGTTTCTCTATTTACCGTCAGAAGTAAAGGATTTGCTAGATGAATGCTGAGGGACTTGTGTGTCACAGTGGTTTCAGGGTGAAACCACTTAAAAACTTGGGGACCACCCCTCCCCCCAATTTTTTTCCTCTCCATATTTTTGTTCCACTTTTACATAGAATGCTGTAATTTTTCTTTTGAAGCTTTATTATTACAAAAAAAGTATATTCCTGTGCCTCAATGGGTTAACCCCCTTTGAATAAGGCTTGTTATATACTAGGCGCTGGGGCGCGCCCGGCTAGTTGTTAGGGTGCCAGCGGTGACGCTCACGGTTAGGGGGCGAGACTCTGACGTCACAGCGTTAGGCTGCGCTGTGATTGGTTCGCGCCACGGCAGCAGCGCGAAAATAACATTTGATTGTACTTTCCCTGGTCTACCGAGCCACCGTTCACGGTCGTGCGCGTGCGCGTCCCAAGTATAGAAAGTCTGGCTAACAGCCAATTATAATTGACGAGCACTATATTACACGCCCAACACTGCTCTAACTCCAACTACTATCTAAGAAGCGAATGCCCACCTTTTCTCATTTCCATTGTAATGGGCTCATTCAATAAGCTCCAAAGTGATGGGTCACACTGCAGTTTTCCCAAAACGTCACTTGTTAAGATTGTATTATTTTTTTATTTTATTTATTTTTTCACTGAAGACTTGTGTGCTGTATCATCATAGTGGAACTTCCAGCCTTGGCTTGGGTAATCTATGATGTAACATTTATATATATTTACACATATGTAACCCCATGTGTGATACAGGAAACACACTCACACTGCCCCACGTCGGGTTCCTCTCCAGTGTGCAATGGACATATATGACTGCTATTGGCTGATCCTATGTCCATCATCAAAGGCTGTGGAAGAGGTGGGATTAAAGAGAGAGGAGCCTTTAAGAGGGGCGGGCTGGGCACATGTGAGGGAGATCTGCTGGAGCCTGAACGATCTCAGGACTGATTGGGAGTAACCCGGGGCCAGTGTATGTTCCGCTAACGAGAGCGGGCATTGACTAGCGGATCACCGGAGTGAAAGCAGCACGGAGGAATGAGCGCCGTCGGAGGCGACTCAGCGGCTTCAGCTAAAAGCGGTACCAGGGTGTTTTACAAAGTACTGGCCCGCTACACGTATCTGCATTAACAAGCTCCAACGGGGTGCCATCTCACAGGACTTGATACCTAGTATTGTGCGGCCGCGGCTGCAGATGTGTGTAACACAAAAATAACAGGACTAGCGCTTAAGACAGTGGGTCGAAGTCAGTATAGAGAGATAAATGCAGGACAGTAAAGCAATAGTGACCTCCAGTGGTAAGAGACCAAATGAACACTCTAACCAAAGGACTAAGGCTGAGTCCATAGAGACTTCAGCCGTGCGGAGGTGCGCTGAGGCTGAGGTAGGGTGACCAGATTTTGAAAATGAAAAACCGGGACACATTTTTTTTTTAAAATATATATATATAACAGTTTATTTATTGTAGTACACTTATACTTTACTACCATTAGAGAGAGTGTGTGTGTGTGTGTGTGTGTGTGTGTACACCTCAATAATCGACCAAAAAAAAAACCCAGATGTGAATGATTCTGAACCCATTAACCAGTGTCAGGTTGCCCCCTCTTCACAATTTCTAAAAGCAGCAATCCCGCCTGGGATCTTACCTGATCCGCAGTCCCTCAAGGTACTATACTAGAGGGGAGGTGTTCCTTACCTGTCTTTCGATGTCTCCCGCGTGAAACTTGAGTCAGATCTGGAAGAAAGCAGAGTAGGTTACTTCGGTGTAGGTATACGGCAGTTAAGATAAGACAGGGAGGGAAGGCGAGGGAGGGAGACAGGGATGGAGGGAGACAGGGAGACAGGGAGACAGGGAGACAGGGAGACAGGGATGGAGGGAGGGCGAGGGAGGGAGACAGGGATGGAGGGAGACAGGGATGGAGGGAGACAGGGCGAGGGAGGGAGGAAGGGCGAGGGAGGGAGGGCGAGGGAGGGAGGGCGAGGGAGGGAGGGCGAGGGAGACAGGGAGGGAGACAGGAAGGGAGGGCGAGGGAGGGAGACAGACAGGAAGGGAGGGCGAGGGAGGGAGACAGACAGACAGGGAGGGAGGGCGAGGGAGGGAGACAGGGCGAGGGAGGGCGAGGGAGGGAGGGCGAGGGAGGGGGAGGGGAAGGGAGGGCGAGGGAGGGGGAGGGAGAGAGAGGGAGGGCGAGGGAGGGAGGGCGAGGGAGGGAGACAGGGAGGGAGGGTGAGACAGGGAGGGTGAGATAGGGAGGGTGAGATAGGGAGGGTGAGACAGGGGGTGAGACAGGGAGTGTGAGACAGGGAGTGTGAGGGAGTGTGAGACAGGGAGTGTGAGGGAGGGTGAGACGGAGTGTGAGGCAGGGTGAGACCGGGAGTGTGAGGGAGGGTGAGACAGGGAGTGTGAGGGAGGGTGAGACAGGGAGTGTGAGGGAGGGTGAGACAGGGAGTGTGAGGGAGGGTGAGACAGGGAGTGTGAGGGAGGGTGAGACAGGGAGTGTGAGGGAGGGTGAGACAGGGAGGGAGGGTGAGACAGGGAGGGAGGGTGAGACAGGGAGGGAGGGTGAGACAGGGAGGGAGGGAGGGAGAGACA
Source organism: Ascaphus truei (assembly GCF_040206685.1). Classification (NCBI taxonomy): domain Eukaryota; kingdom Metazoa; phylum Chordata; class Amphibia; order Anura; family Ascaphidae; genus Ascaphus; species Ascaphus truei. Next base: position 530,645,407 of record NC_134483.1, read on the forward strand.
GGGAGGGAGGGAGGGAGGGTGAGACAGGGAGGGAGGGAGGGTGAGACAGGGAGGGACGGTGAGGGAGGGAGGGAGGGAGGGTGAGACAGGGATGGAAGGTGAGACAGGGAGGGAGGGAGGGTAAGACAGGGAGGGAGGGAGGGTGAGACAGGGAGGGAGGGAGGGTGAGACAGGGAGGGAGGGAGGGTGAGAAAGGGAGGGAGGGAGGGTGAGACAGGGAGGGAGACAGGGTGGGAGACAGGGTGGGAGACAGGGAGGGTGAGACAGGGAGGGAGACAGGGAGGGAGACAGGGAGGGAGACAGGGTGGGAGACAGGGTGGGAGACAGGGTGGGAGACAGGGAGGGAGGGCGAGGGAGGGAGACAGGGATGGAGGGAGACAGGGCGAGGGAGGGAGGAAGGGCGAGGGAGGGAGGAAGGGCGAGGGAGGGAGGGCGAGGGAGGGAGGGCGAGGGAGACAGGGAGGGAGACAGGAAGGGAGGGCGAGGGAGGGAGACAGACAGACAGGGAGGGAGGGCGAGGGAGGGAGACAGGGCGAGGGAGGGAGACAGGGAGACAGGGAGAGGGAGGGAGGGCGAGGGAGGGAGGGGGAGGGAGACAGGGAGGGAGGGAGACAGGGAGGGAGGGAGACAGGGAGGGAGGGTGAGATAGGGAGGGTGAGACAGGGAGGGTGAGGGAGGGTGAGAGGGTGACACAGGGAGGGTGAGGGAGTGTGAGAGGGTGAGACAGGGAGTGTGAGGGAGGGTGAGACAGGGAGTGTGAGGGAGGGTGAGACAGGGAGGGAGGGTGAGACAGGGAGGGAGGGTGAGACAGGGAGGGAGGGAGGGTGAGACAGGGAGGGAGGGAGGGTGAGACAGGGAGGGAGGGAGGGAGGGTGAGAGAGGGAGGGAGGGTGAGACAGGGAAGGAGGGAGGGTGAGACAGGGAGGGAGGGTGAGACAGGGAGGGGGGGAGGGTGAGACAGGGAGGGAGGGAGGGTGAGACAGGGAGGGAGGGAGGGAGGCTGAGGGAGGGAGGGTGAGACAGGGAGGGAGGGAGGGAGGGTGAGACAGGGAGGGAGGGAGGGAGGCTGAGGGAGGGAGGGAGGGTGAGACAGGGAGGGAGGGAGGGTGAGACAGGGAGGGAGGGTGAGACAGGGAAGGAGGGAGGGTGAGACAGGGAGGGAGGGAGGGTGAGACAGGGAGGGTGAGACAGGGAGGGAGGGTGAGACAGGGAGGGAGGGAGGGTGAGACAGGGAGGGAGGGAGGGAGGGTGAGACAGGGAGGGAGGGAGGGATGGTGAGACAGGGAGGGAGAGTGAGACAGGGAGGGAGGGTGAGACAGGGAGGGAGGGAGGGTGAGACAGGGAGGGAGGGTGAGACAGGGAGGGAGACAGGGAGGGAGGGAAGGAGGGAGACAGGGTGGGAGGGAAGGAGGGAGACGGGGTGGGAGGGAAGGAGGGAGACGGGGTGGGAGGGAAGGAGGGAGACAGGATGGGAGGGAAGGTGGGAGACAGGGTGGGAGGGAAGGTGGGAGACAGGGTGGGAGGGAAGGTGGGAGACAGGGTGGGAGGGAAGGAGGGAGACAGGATGGGAGGGAAGGTGGGAGACAGGGTGGGAGGGAAGGTGGGAGACAGGGTGGGAGGGAAGGAGGGAGACAGGGTGGGAGGGAAGGTGGGAGACAGGGTGGGAGACAGGGTGGGAGACAGGGTGGGAGACAGGGTGGGAGGGAAGGAGGGAGAGAGGCTGGGAGACAGGGTGGGAGGGAAGGAGGGAGAAAGGGAGACAGGGTGGGAGGGAAGGAGGGAGACAGGGAGACAGGGTGGGAGACAGGGTGGGAGACAGGGTGGGAGGGAAGGAGGGAAGGAGGGAGACAAGGTGGGAGGGAAGGAGGGAGACAGGGTGGGGGAGAGAGAGGGAGGGAGAGAGAGGGAGGGAGAGAGAGGGAGGGAGAGAGACACCCACCCACTGACACACACACACACACACACACACACACACACACACACACACACACAC